>NW_011889041.1:145970-153406 GCF_000151845.1 Pteropus vampyrus
CAACATGCTGAGCAAATTGACAAAAGTGCTATTCGGTGAATTCTGCTGTTTTGAAATAACAGCTTAATGATATTGACAGAAATCACTCTCTGTAAAACATCTTTTGAAATACTGTATTTCATCTCAAATGGCTATTAAATGAAAGTTAAAGGAGTACAAGGCTGAACCTCATATTGCTAGCCAAGGATAATTAGGTAAGCTAATAGCTGCAATTTATCTCTCTCTGTGGATAGCAAAATGAATTTGAAGATCACTTTGTAATCTAAAGAGCTCAGCTCAACTTCAAACAGCTCCATCCATCTGTTTCCAGTGTTAATTTGCTGAGTGCCTGGAGATTACTCTTTCCTAACCAACTCTCTGCAGTTACAATTCAAAGCTGCATGTAAATACACTTGGTTACATTTGGTTATGCCATGTGATATATAGATATACATATATACACACACATACATACATACATACACATATATAATATATGATTTAGATATGCCACATGAGATGTATGTATGATTGATATAAGTAAGATTCTATGTATATTTCTTAATTTCCCATTTGGTCTCATTCTGACCACTGGCACCTGTAATGGATCCAATTCTTTTTTGATTGAATTCAAAATTCCCAAGCATAGATTGAATTACATGCTATGTTAAATAGTGCTATTGTACACAGTGTGTTGCTTTTTCTTTAACCTCACTATTTTCTAAGGATTTCAGAAATAATCTCATGTTAGCTTTAAATGCCAAATTAGACCAGACCAATTTAATAAATCTGTTTAAAACATTTCATCCAAAAACCATGGATTGCACGTTTTCCTCAAGTGCACGTGGAACATTTTCCAGATAGACCACATATTAGGCCCCCAAAAAATCCTCCATAAATTCAAGAAGATTGAAATCATATTAAGCAGATTTTCTGAACACAATGGCATGAAACTAGAAATCAATTACAGGAAGAAAACTAGAAAAAAACACGAATAAGTGGAGATTAAACAACATGCTAATAAACAACCAATGGATCAGAAAGGAAATCAAACAGGAAATCAAAAACCGCCTTGAGACAAATGAAAATAAAAACAAAATGAAAGTTTTGCTATATCCCATAACTTTTATGAAAGTTATGGGATATAGCAAAAGCAATTCTCAAGGAAAATGTACAGCTATACATGCTTACCTCAAGAATCAAGAAATATTACAAATAAACAATCTAACTTTATACTTAAAAGAACTAGAAAAAGAACAAAACCCAAAGTAAGTAGAGGAAAATAAATAATAAAGATCAAAGCAGAAATAAATTAAATTTAGACAGAAAAAAAAAAAACAATGAAAATGATCAATGAAATTAAGAGCTGGTTCTTTGAAAGGATAAATAAAATTTACAAGCCTCCAGCAAGACTCATCAAGAAAAGGAGAGAGTCCAAATAAATAAAATCAGAAATAAAAGAGGGAAGATTACAACCAACACCACAGAAATACAAAAATCATTAAAGAATACCATGAACAATCATATGCTGACAAATTGGACAATCTAGAAAAAATGGATAAATTTCTAGAAACATACAGCCTTCCAAGACCAAACCAGGAAGAAACAAAGAATCCAAACACCAATTACTAGCAATAAAATTGAAGCAGTCACCAAAAAACCTAACAAACAAAAGCCCAGGACCAGATGGCTTTACAAATGAATTCTACCAAACATTTAAAGAAGAATGAATACCTACTTTCAAGCTATTCCAAAAAATTAAAGAGGAAGGAATCTTCCCAAACTCATTCTACAAGACCAGTATTGCCCTTCTAGTAAAATCTAACAGACGATACCAACAAAGAGAAATATAGGCCAATGTCCTCGGTAGATACAAAATTATAGATGCAAAAACTCTCGACAAAATACTAGCAAACCAAATTCAACAATACATTAAAAGGATTATGTACTATGATCATGTGGGATTTATACCAGGAATGCAAAAGTGGTCCAATATCTGCAAAACAATTAATGTCATCATCTCATGAACAAAACCAAAGATAAAAATTATTTAATCATTTCAACGGATGCAGAAAAAGCATTCGACATAATTCAACATTCATTTATTTAAAAAAAAAGAGACTCTCAATAAAGTGGGTATAGAAGGAACTTACCTTAACATGATAAAGGATGTATATGACAAGCTTACAGCTAATATAATCAATGATGGAAAGCTGAAAGCTTTTCCTCTAAGATGAAGAACAAGACAAGGATGCCCACTCTCATGACTGTTATTCAATATAGTATTGGAAGTTCTAGCCATAGCAATCAGACAGCAAAAAGAAATAAAAGGCATCCACATTAGAAAGAAAGGAATAAAACTGTCACTATTTGCAGATGACATGATACTATATATAGAAAACCCTAAAGCATCCACCAAAAAATCAATAGAATTAATAAATGAATTCAGTACACTAGCAAGACCTAAAATTAATATACAGAAATTTATCACATTTCTATACTCTAATAATGAACGATTAGAAGGAGAAATTAAGAAAACAATCCCATCCAAGTACTAACCAGGCTCAACCTTGTTTAGCTTCTGAGATCAGACAAGATTGGGCATGTACAGAGAGTATGGCCACAGACATATGAAGAGATGCTCAAGGTCACTAATTATCAGAGAAATGCAAATTAAAACCACAATGAGATATCACCTGACACCTGTCAGAATGGCTATCATCAATAAATCAAAGAATAACAAGTGTTGGTGAGTATGTGAAGAAAAGGAAACCCACGTACACTGTTGGTAGGATTTCAGATTGGTGCAGCCACTGTGGAAAAGTCTGGAGGTTTCTCAAAAAATTAAAAATAGATATACCTTTTGACCCAGCAATTGCACTTCTGGGTATCTATTTAAAGAAAACCAAAACAATAATTCATAAGGATCTATGCACCCCTATGTTCATGGCAGCACGATTTACAATAGCCAAGATATGGAAGCAACTTAAATGCCCACCAATGGAAATTATGGTTCGCATATACAATGGAGTATTACTCAGCCATTAAATAAATGAAATCCTACCATTTGGCATGACATGGATAGACCTAGAGGTTATTATGCCAAGTGAAATAAGTCAGACAGAGAAAGATAAACACCATATGTTTTCAATTATATGCAGAATCTAAGGAACAGAAAGAATAAACTAATCAAAAATAGTCTCACAAATATAAAATAAATCATCATTAGGTGATGAACAGAGGGGAGCGGTTTAGGGGGCTGGGAAAACAGGGCGAAGGGTTATAGAAGTACAAATTAGTAGTTGACAAAAGGTCAGTCAAGGGGATAGGGAGCACAGCATAGGAAATGCAGTTAGCATTAATGTAATGGTTAGGTGGAGAGCCAGAGGAGAGAAAGAGCAATTAGGGGATTGTTTTATAAACCATACAAATGTCTAACCAATGTACTGTATACTTGAAACTAACAATAAAATTTTTAAAGAAAGAAATATTGAGTATGTATTACGTGGAAACATAGAATCCAATGGGAAATAAGACATCAAGTATCTTATTTTATGTTACATAGTATAAATCTCTAATGAGTGTCTATAAATTAAGCAGAGCAACTCAGTCATTAGCAAGAATTGTTTAATTAAGTAGTTCATCAAAGTATATAATAAAAGTTACATAAATATCCATCAGTCATACCTTATTTTGATAGTAATGATTAAGGTGATAGAAGAACAACAACAAAAAAAGAAAACAATTCCATTTACAATTACATTAAAAAGTATAAAATACCTAGTAATAAATTTAACAACGGAGAGAAAAGACCTGTGCTCTGAAAACCATAAAATACTGATGAAAGAAATTGAAGAAGACACAAATAAATGGAAGAATATACTGTGTTTATCGATTACAAGCGTTAATATAATCATGATGACCATACTACCCAAAGCAATCTATAGATTCAATGCACTTCCTATCAAAATACCAATGGATTTCTTCTCAGAACTAGAACAAATAATCCTAAAATTTATATGAAATCACAAAAACCATGATAGCCAAAGCAATCTTGAGAAAGAAGAACAAAGTGGAAGTATCACCCTTCCTGATTTCAAACTATACTACAAGGCTATAATAATTAAAGCAGTATGGTACTGGCACAAAAGCAGACACACAGTCAAGGGAACAGAATCAAGCCCAGAAATAAACCCTAGCTAATATGGTCAATTAATCTACAACAAAGGAGGCAAGTATACACAATGGAGAAATGATAGTCTCTCCAACAAGTGTTGTTGGGAAAACTGGACAGATACATGCAAAAAAAATGAAACTGGACCACTCTTTTACACAATATACAAAAATAAACTCAAAATAAATTAAAGACTTAAATGTAAGACCCCAAACCATCAAAATCCTACAAGAAAACATAGGTAGTAAACTATTTGACATTAGTCTTAGTAATATCTTTATGGATATGTCTCCTTGCACAAGGAAAAAAAAGCAAAAAAAATGGAATTTCATCAAACTACAAAGCTTCTGCACAACAAAGGAGATCATTGACAAAACAAAAAGATGACCTACCAAATGGAAAAATATATTTGTAAATGATACATCCAATGAGAGGATGATACCCAAAATATACAATGAACTCAATAATGAAAAAAATAAATAATCTGATCAAAAACTGAGCAGAGGACATGAAGAGACATTTCTCCAAAGAAGACATATAGATGGCCAATAAATGTTCAACATCACTAATTATCAGGGAAATGCAAATCAAAACTACAATGAGATACTACCTCACACCCATTGGAATGGCTATTATCAAAAAGCCAACAAAAAACAAGTGTTGGCAAGGATGTGTACAAAAGGAAACCCTCATGCACTGCTAGTGGGATTGCAAACTGGTGCAGTCACTATGGAAAACAGTATGCAGTTTCCTCAAAAAACTAAAAATAGATCTGCCAAATCTCACTTCTGGATATTTAACTGAAGAAATTCAAAATATCAATTAGAAAAGATATATGCTCCCCGTGTTCATTGTGGCATTATTTATAATAGCCAAGATATGGATATGAAGCAACTTAGTTGTCCACTGATAGATGAATGGATAAAGAAGAGATGGTACATACATACAATGGAATATTACTCAATCATAAAAAAGAATGAAATCTTGCCATTTGCAACAACATGTATAGACCTAAAGGGTATTATGGTAAGTAAAATAAGTCAGACAGAGAAAGACAAATACAATATAGTTTCACTTACATGTGGAATCTAAAAAGAAAACAAAACAATGAGCAAACAAAATAAAACAAAAACAGACTCATAGAAAAGGAGATCAAACTGATGGTTGACAGAGCGGGGAGGGTGTGGAATTTGAGTGGAAAGGTGAAGGGGAACATAGTTAATAATGTTGTGATAAGTTTGCACAATGACAAATGATTGCTAGACTTAGTGTGTTGATCACATTGTAAGGAATATAAATGTCAAATCATTATATTTATATTGTATACCTGAAACTAATATAATATTGAAAACCAACTATACTTCAATAACAAATAAAATTTTAAAAAGAAATAATCTCATGCTCACTCACTAGCTAGGGCTACAAATACATCCAGAGTGACAGAATTTATCTTCAAATAGAGACTTCTCTTCTAGGAGAAGTCCTTGGAATCATACAGAAATTAGTTGTCAAAGGTTTCTAGGCCATGTAAAAAGAAAACTACAAAATTCTTTAAACTACTAATTGAAAATTTTTGAGTATTCAAAATGACATCCTAAGATAGAATTTTGATAGTCCTGTGAAACCCTTTCTCATGCAGACCATCCATGTAAAGAACATTTTCATTTTGTCTGCAGCAGCTATAAATGTGAATTAATGCTATTTCAGCAGTTTTTGTATTTCTCATTGGCTTCTTTGACATTTATCTGGTGCTCGAAATATACCAAAAATAATTTTACTCTGAATAAGACTCAATTATAACTCTGTCATTTATTTCATAATACTTTTTATCGTCTTTCAAAGCTTACTCATTCATGAGTAATTATTAAGCACTTTTCAAATTCCTAACAATATGCGTGGTATGAAACAGAGCCTTGAAATATGACAACCCCTAAAACACATTACAATCTATCCAGGCCAGAGAAGTGATGAATAATTTACACAACTCAATCACTGTCACCCCTGGGTATGATGGCAATAAAGTCTAGCCCAAAAGGGTTAAGGCTAACTTTCCGGCAAAGAGATCATGGGAAAGATGATGGATATCCTAAGCCTAGGCCATCAAGAAATCATGTTCAAGGGTGTCAACTGTACATAAAATAGCACATAAAGACTATAAGGGCAGATGCAGAAACTAGCAGGTAAGAGAATCAGCAGGCATGGTCGTCTCAGTACACATCTGCCTAGTACTCCTTGTGATGGTAAGTTGCCCCTCCCTGTTCCAGCCTGTTGGTTTTGGCAAGGGCTAACTCTCCTCTCACCATTCCATTTCTATCTGGGAACAAGTATGGATTTATTAAACAGACTGAGTAAATCACAGTACCAGTGTATTAGGGGTAACTGTGCTTTTTATTTCTGAGCTGGAGCAACACTACCTTATCTTTAATTCCTGCTTCTCCCCCATTGCCGAAACAAAGTATCAGGTGGATGAGAGAGATTGGAGAGGGGAAGTTAGTGCTGAGACCAGCACCAGAAGAAAACTGAGCTAGTTCTTTTTCCTTTTCAGGTAAAGCACTTCCTCAGCAATATTCAGCAATAGGAAACCCAGACACCAGCTTAATAGCACAGCATTATCTCTAGTTTCACAGCCATTTTCTATTGGCCTCTATTGACTTCCTATTGTTTTTTACTGAAGATGTAAGAATTTATACAGGAACCAAAAGAGCTGATGCCTTTGAAACACAGACCAAGAAAACTTGTAATATCCTTTCACCCGTTAATGGCCTATAGGACAAATAACATGGTTTTCTGTAACACAATTTAACATTTATATGAGTTACTGAATGAAATCTTAGAATAAGAGAAAATGAGAAAGTTATTTATAAAAAATATAAAATATTTTACAGTGTTGAGATATATGATAAATTGATAGATATAGCTGTGATACAATAAGTGGGAAACCACTAAAATAATAGGACTCTGACACAAAACCATAACTAGACTTGTATATTTTCTATGACTAGAGTGACATTCTAAATATTTAATCGCCTCATTTCTCTCAATAACTTTTTTATTATGGTGACATTTGTTAACGAAATCCAGTAAGTTCCAAGTGTACAATTCAACAGTAAGGCATATACATATTGCATTGTGCGTTCACCACCCATAGTTAGATTTCTTTCTGTCACCACATAGTTGACCCTTTTACCCCATCTACCTCTCCTCCCCCTTCCCTGCAACCCTCTGGTTACCACTAGTCTATTGTCCATATCCATGAGTCTCTGTTTGTTTGTCCTGTTCATTT
>NW_011889041.1:155021-183700 GCF_000151845.1 Pteropus vampyrus
TAAGTTAAATCTTTGTAGAAAATTTGTTCCATGAGAATCTTCAACTCCACATACACTAAAATTTATATTTCAAAATAATTGATCAGAAATTTATTCCACTGTCACATTAGGATATTAATGTCACATTAATATTATTTAAAATAATGTGTGATCTTGCATTTTGCCAAGTGTGACTGACATTACTTTCAATTATATCAATTGAAAATGAAGTTTCTAAAAATATAAATTTTGATGACCTAATAAATTAACTTGCAGAAATCTGAGCCAGAAAATCTTATGATCAATTAAGGTATAACATTAACCAAGTATTATTATTTATTGTATTAAAATTATAACATCAAAAATATTATTTTTTTAATTTGTAAAATATGTTGTTACTCCGGTATCATTACTATCTTAAATACCTTTTATAAGTAATAAAAGCATTTTTTAAAGAAAAATCTTTATATTTTATTTCTTTTAATGGCACTTTTCCTCTGTTTTTTGAAAAAGGGGCTCCACAGTTTTATTTTCATACTGAACCCTACCAATTATGTAGACATCCTGAAGGTAGGATTAAACCAAAGAATTAGACTTCTCATAATGTAATTGTAATTTTCCACATCATCTCAGAACTATGGGAGTAATTTTTCTTTTAAAAAGAGGTGGAGCAGCCATCACAGTGTCTCAAAAGTTACATCATAACAGTGATTAGACACCTACTCTGCTTATAAATAATTCTGTTCCTGGTGACCTTATTCATGTCTATGGCTTAAAAAAACACAAATTAACATTTAAAATATGGAAGAATAATTATCAACATAATTATATTGTTTTTTGCAGATATTATCACATTTAATTATACAATTCAACAAAGTATTTACTCATTGTCACCACATCAAAGGGAATTGAAATATAAATGAAAAATACTTAAAAGGACAGAGAGATCAGGATTTAGCATGTCACGTGGCCTGGATATGAGGAACCACGGAGCTTCCGTTTAAGCTTTTTCTTAACTTTCAAGTAGCAGCAAATAAACTAGGTAACAGGACCACCAGAGAAACAATTATTCTGTGTCAGTTATTTCTTGCTACTACAAATTTGAAACTCATTATCTACCATAACATCAAAAAAGGATCGATAATGGTTCTTTGTCCTTTCTTATGCTGGATCCTACACATCTCAGTGCTTAATTTAAAGTTCCATCACAGTAACCATATTAGTTTGATACATTTAAAGCTCTTTCTGTTTTTAATATTTCCATTTTCATTTTAATGTTATTCATCTGTACGTGACATGAAGCTTTGATGTATATAAAGGAACTAATTTCTTCATTATCTGATCACAGTGGTTGGATGAGGTGAGCCAAACTAGGCCAATTAAATCTTTACCATGAGTATGAAATTTGAGAAATTTTTAAAAATCTGAAGAGCAGAACTGGAATGAGGTATTGTTCCATGTGGCTGTTCACAAAAACAAAGAGGGACATACCATGTTAAATAATAATGGATTTTATTTGCAAAGAATCTCTTTAAAAAAAAAAAAGTCACATGATTCTCTATATAGAAAACTCTAAAGACTCCACCAAAAACCTATTAGAAACAATAAAAAATGCAGTTAAGTTGCAGGATACAAAAATCAATGTACAAAAATCCATAGCATTCCTATATACTAACAATAAATTTTCAGGAAAAAAAGTGAAAAAAAAAACCAATTTCTTTTGTAATCACAACAAAGAGAATAAAATACCTAGGAGTAAACCTAATGAAGCATGTGAGGCATCTATACACTGAAAACTAAAAGACATTATTAAAAGAAATTGAAGAAGACACAAAGAAATGGAAAGATATTCCAAGTTCACGGGTTGGAAAAATCAACATATTTAAAATGACTTTATTACCCAAAGCAATATACAGATTTAATGCAATATACAGATTTTAAAAATCTCAATGGCTTTTTTTAAAGAAGTAGAACCAAAAATCATCAGATTTGTATGGAAACACAGAAGACCCAGACTAGCCAAAGCAATCCTGAGAAAAAAGAACAAGGATGTAGATATCACTCTGCTTGACATTAAATTATACTACAAAGCAACAATAATAGAAACAGCATGGTACTGGCAGAAAAACAGACACACAGACCAATGGAACAGAATTAAGAGTCCAGAAACAAAGGAGCCAAAAACATACAATGGAGTATGGAAAGCCTCTTCAATAAATGGTGCTGGGAAAATTGGAAAGCCACAGGCAAAAGAATGAAACTAGGCTGTTATCTGTCACCATACACCAAAATTACCTCAAAATGGATCAAAGATCTGAATATAAGACCTGAAACAATGAATTGCATAGAAGGAAACATGGGTACCAAACTCACGGACCTTGGATTTAGAGAGAATTTTATGAATTTGACCTCAAAGGCAAGAGAAGTAAAAGCAAAAATAAACGAATGGGACTATATCAAACTAAAAAGCTTCTGCACAACAAAAGAAACCAACAAGACAAAGAAGCAACCATCTGAATGGGAGGAGATATTTGCAAACAACGTCTCCAATAAGGGCCTAATATCCAAAAGATTCAAAGAACTCATACAACTCAACAACAAAACAATATTGGAATCCTTGAGGGATATCTCTTTCAAATGCCTGCGCACTCCTCCATCTAGAAAAGAACAGTGTATTGCCTGTTGCTTACATTTATTCCCAAATCAAAAGGAGATTCATAGCACTAAGAGACCCTGTATTTACCCAAATGAAATGCAAAAAGAATTAATATTCTGAAAAATTCTTTGTATTAACCATGTCTTTTTATTTTCTGTTTTTGAATGATTTATATATAATATGGGGCCTTGCTGACTCTGGAGGGATTGCCTCTCCCAGAGCTAACCAATTCCTAGAGAAGGTAAACAAGTTGCACACCAATCAAATGCAAACCAACTGATCCGGAGCCCACACACCCTACCACAGCCTCCACTGGCTCTCCAGCTCAGGGCAACTACTTCTCTGTCCCAATCAACCCAGGGTCAGCTTACCCAACAGCTAGGGATAGCCCTGTGCTCCAAAGCCCACTGAAATTATTCAAACTAGCCAATCCTAAACCAGTTTACGCTGCCTTGTCTGTTTCTTTTTGCAGAAACCACAATAAAGACTCTTGCCCACATCTGCCCCCTGCTCCCTCTGCCTCTTGACCTACCTGATGTGCCCTTTCCTCTTGCAATCTGTGAGCATAAACTTTCTTTTTCATGGCAGTCATCTCCATTATTTAGGCCTTTCCATACCTAAATAATAATAAAACCTGTATTTTAAAATATTCTGAAAACTTCAGCTATAACTTTTTCTTTACCTAATAAGAAGGTATTAAATTTGAAAGACATATAAATAATCTAGTTCAACCTATGCCAGTAATAAGTTTAATAATATGCTCCGTGGCAGCCATTAGCAATTATATATTCATCAGTCATGACATGCTTTCCTGCTGAATCCAAATGTGACCTCATGACCCTCTCATTGGAGCACTCCAGGCAGCTTCTATCAGTCAGAGAGATCGGACTTAAAGATGAAACCTATTTACCACCCAGGGATTGGCTCAGCTAGTAGAAAGTGCCCGGACTGGATGCAGGTTTTCTGACCCCTTCTTCGGTGCCCTTTATGATGCTGTCAGTGCCATCATCTCCTTCCCCTCTCTCACAGAGAAGAGCAGGTGGTAGGGAAGAAAAAGCCAATGAAGAAAAATAGACTTTAACTGTTATTTCTCTTTAGATTCAATGGTATGTGAGATTTAAAATTTTAATATCTAAATACATAATTATATACAATGAGCATACACTACATTTAAAATTAGAAAAAAAAATAAAACAAAACAATCTATTTGTTATATACTGTGAAGATTTAATAATTGCCTGGTCCTGTGTTCTAACTACTAAAAAGCATTAGGTATAATACTTGAAAGTTTTTCTCAGTTCAACGAGAATTTATTAAATGTCTACAAAATGTAAAGCACTTATACAAGTTTGCTAAGGGTCTTGCCTAATACTCTTCAAACTTTATTGCTTAGAGAAAATGTAATAGCCAACCAACAGGAATTCAACTTCCAAACATTTATGAAGCTTAGCTAATACAACTTAATTTGTGCTTTTTGTCTTTATTTCTGTATTCTGTACATTTTTTCAAGATCTTGGCTTACTCTTTTTATTTACATTTTAGCTAATCTGGAATTTTAAATTGTTTATATTTCAATCTTCATTTATTTCAGAACTACCTCTAATTCTTTGTGAGATCAGGCAGGAAATGACTAAATGAAAGAATAAATCATTACAAAACTTGAAAAGGAATCTTTATGCAAATTTACATTTCAATTTATATGTGTTACATATTAATTTTCCATTCTTTTTTGATGCCCAGAGTGTCTGTACTACCCAGCCTTTGCAGGATGCTAATTCGAATGTAACTATTATTTCAAATAACTTCAGCGAAAATGCCTCTAGCCTGTAAAAGAAGATTTATAATTTTTGAAGTACTAACCAACACAAAAACTTTGAGAAACTCTCCTTGTCAGCTAAATGTGTGGGCCATTCATAGTGACAATAATGCTAAAAATATAGATTTTGACAGTTTATTAATTATATATTTATTAATTTTTAATTATTAATATTAATTGGGATAAATTCATTCTCTTTTTCTTTATTCTCTTCTTATTATAAATGTGGCCCCTTTGGCCAATATATCAGTGATTGTTGTCTATAAACTAAAACAAAACCAAAAGCTTCATTACCTTTTCTAATTAAAGAAAAAAATCCATTTAAATAGTGTCATTTTTCCTCAGACTCCAGTCATGCTGTTCAAAGATCATTCCTCAGTACCACCCTCCTGGCTAGAAAAGCACACTGTTAATTGAATGCTTTGTGTCATTGGGCAAATAGAATTTGACTTTGTGTTGCAAGATAAAGGGGAAGATATTGCATAAAACAGCATCATTCCCTGTGTTACTGAAAATTGCTCCAATTGATCAAGATGTTTCCCAGACATTCTACAGATGTTGGCCATGTATGCTGTTGGCATCTGCAGGGGTACAGATAAGGCAGGGGCCACTGATGCCTTAGCTTTTGCTGCTGACTGAGTGATTCTTTGTTCTATCGGGACAGTGACCTTATTCTAGGGAATAAATCCAGAGGGCAATTCTCTTTTCATCATACTTTGATAGTCAATCATTTCCTTCCTCTTGAAACTTCCTTTAAGTGGCTCTCAAGGCTCTTGAGATGTGAGTCCAGCACTTAGCAACTGCATGCTCCTACATAGCCCTTTGCAGTTTCCTTCTCTTGGCCTCAAGAACTGAACTCCATTCTACATGGAGTTCATCTCCTTCTCTATCTATACACTCTCCTTAGGTGATCTTGCCCAGTCCTATGAGTTTGGTTTAGATAGCATCTATATAATGATGACTCTCATATTTCCTACCCCTTACCTCTCTCCTGAGCTCCAGGCCAGCATAACCAACTATCTGTTTAATAATTTTGCTTGAATTTCCAATATGCATCTCAATCCCAACATGTCCACTGTACATATTCTGCTGAGTCTCATTCTGTGTTTCAGGAGTCCTCCTCCACATATAAGGCAGAGCCATTTTCCACTATAGAAGCTAAAAATCCTGCTTTGCCAGTCTACTTTGCTACTAGAGTACAAGCATATGACATAGGCTCTGCCAATCAGATCTACTTTTCCCAGACTTTGAATCAGCAGCTAATGATATCTAGAAGTAAGGTCCACAAGGAGTCCATTCTAGTAACAGATGTGGCAGCAGCAGTGGCCACAGCTGGTCAGAAATCTAAAGTGAGCAGTGGCAGCAGTATTAGAAGCAACAGCCAGTTCTAGGTCATGATAAGATGGGCAGTGGAAGTTGCAATGTCTACCTAGACCAGGAGGTGATATCTTCATTAAACCAATTTCTTAGCATGATTTAGGATTTTGTTTCTGGCTTTGTAGCCTCTAAACCTTGCTTCCTCATCCTCCTAAGAACTGATTCTAAGAACTACCTAATATTTGTTTAATAAATTGTTTTTCTTAAATCAGCCATAGTTAAGTATATGTTGCTTGCATCTAAAAATCCTAACTTATAAAATATTTAAAACAAGACTTGGGGCAATTTATCCTCAAATAACAACTTCCTTTCCACTAATATTTGTGAGAAATTTAAAATAGTTTCAAGAAACAAGTCTAGTGACCAGTTGTAAAGTAATGCAGTATGTACTTAAGTGCTGATTGTCATACTAATCCTAAAATATAAAAAAATCTAAGCTTGGTAGTAAATTAGTATGATTATGATAAACTTTGAACAATGAATTCATTATAGGTTTCTATCAAATAAAAAACTCCTGTTATACTAAAATTATATGATTTAATAACATTTTATTTATAAGCAGTTATTCATGAGTATGACTCTAGCCAGGAGCAAGGCACATCTCTATAGGTTCTGCATCAACATGAGTGAGGATAAGATCTTGGCTGGTTGTGGTGAGGATTCAAAATTGCCTTGTAGTAAATTCTACAAAGATGTTAAGGCGTAGGTCAGAATGGTCTAGAGCAGGTCATATTTGCAAAAAGCTTATTCCATAATTGCTTTTGTGTTGGCGCAAACTTACTTCTCAGGATGTGAGATCTGAACTGAATGTGATATTGGGAGCCTGATAATAACTTCTTCCTCAGAATTATACCGACTCATTGTCTATGTCCCAGTAAGGCAGGGCATTCTGGTGAGTCCTTTGTAGGGTTCCAGGGAGGACCTCCAGCTGCAGGATTCCCAGATGGGTGAGGTATGAGGTCCGGCTCCAGTATATCATACCTCCACTCCCACTCCACCCCTATCTCCTGGCATTGAATGTACATCCCTCCAGCTTCTGCTTCTACAGTCTCCTTACTAACAAGTCACCCTCTGGTGTTGGGGCAGGGATGGTGCAGGGGACAGGGTACCAGCAAGGTAGCTCCAGCCCAGCCTTCTTCAGCAGTGACCACTTTACTTGTTATAAACCACCAATCCTACAACACCAAATAATAGGAGTGCAGTCTGCCCCTCTTGGTTTGGGAGAGAGGGTAACAGCACCTCCTCTACCATATAAGAGGTGCCCTTGCACTATGCACCTCACGCACTCACCAGGCTGCCACCTTGACCTCAAGGCTCTCTTCCTCCTTCCCAGCCTCTGCTCATATGGGCTGGAGTGAAGTGGAGTCATTGGTTGCCAATGCCTAGGAAGCCCTGGGGGTGTATATATCACTTTCTAGTTGGAGAAACTCTCTTCAGGATGTAAAGTAGCTAGCATCTTTCCTCTGTGGCAATGGGCCTAGGGCCATCTCTAGAGCAACAAAAAAGTCCCATTCATCAGCCTGTACACAATTATTTCACTAAAGTGCACCAGGCACAAGTTCACTCCATTCTGCTCTGTGGCAAATTTCCCTTTTGGCAAGGGAATCTAAAGTCATCATGGGTGGTTTTCAGTGGTAGAATTTATTCCTTTATTTTATTTTTAATTTTTCCATGACAGTGACTTCTGTTGGGTTGAGGTGACTTTTCTAGTTAAAATGTATTCTTGGTGATTCACTCAATAACTATTTGTGAAGAATCTACTATGTGCTAGGCACATTGCCACACTGAGACACAGCTGTGAGCCAAAAAAGACAACATCCTTCTCCTAAAAAAACCTATGGTCTAGTAGGTGAGAAAATAAAATAAAAGAAGCACACAAATATGGGTAAAATTCAACCTCAAGAAAACAATTGGAAGAAAAGAATATAATTGGAAGGATCAAGGAGGTCAGGAAGGGCCTTCTTAGGCAATTCAGGTATCTGTGTTTCCCCCATGATGTTAGCTAGAGTCAAATGCTAGAAATGAATAGATTGTTAGCCTAAACACTAGGTAAAGGACTCATTATGCACACTCAGTGTTAAAACAGAATTGAATCTCTTCATTCGTGCTAATATTCCTATTAGCATACCCTCTTAATCACTATGTTAGGGGACCAGCACCATTCCTTTCCACCTCCCTCTCCCCCTTCTTCCATGTGTATACAGCATTCCATTGTATACGCTGGTCACTGGTAATCACCCACCATCGCTTCCCTACACACACTCCTAATTCTCATCTCCCCACTAAAGCTTTACTTTTTATGATTCCAGTTATTAAGAAGATGTTACAAAGTGAATGACCATCACCAATTGCATTTTTCACCATTTGCATTTTAAGAAGATATGTAATATTGACACTTAGAAAGTATGAAAATGTGAAATGATGAACTGTACACTGCAGATGAGAGCACACTGAACATTAGGAACCTTCTAAGAATTTCATATTCTACAGGTGGCTGGCTTTGGTAAGTGGTGTTGATAGCTGATACTAAATTGGGGAACATGGGTTTGGGAACAAATTATACCATGTTGTTTGAGAATATCTGTGAAATTCACAGAAAACATTTAAAACAAAATTTTTAGGAAGTTCTTCTTTTCCATAAGAATTCATTCCTAAAACACAAAACTCAAGGCAAACATCACTGTGAAATTCTCCATGATTACTTCAGACACAAATCCAGATAAGATTACATCATTGCATAATTATAATATAAGAAACATGAGCTTTTCTGGGCTCTAAATAAAGTCTGGGTAGCAACTTGGTAAAATAAAAACAAACAAAAAAAAAACAAAAAGAAAACAGGCACATGATATGTTACTAATCTTCCTCTGAGACTTAAGGAAATACACACCCCAAAATGTCATACAGTAAGAACTTTAAAATTGTTTATACCACATTAGGAAAAAAAACTTATGCTATAATTAACTAGCATGTTTTTCCTTTCAATTCGGTAACCATCATATCGATTTGGCAAAACATGAAACAACTTAAATCAAATGGAAGTTATTTGACTTCCATGTTTTAGCTACAGAACTATATTTTTTTCCACTCTTAAATTATTGTTCTTAAAAAAAAAATAATTTACGTTATGATAATTCTCTCAAAGAACATTTGTTAGTAGATCAAAAAAAATCAAAACATCTCACTTTTTTCTATTTGTTAACACAATATAGTATTAAATTTTAATGGCAGAAAAATTAATAATATAGTTTTTATCTGTTACTTTACAATTTACAAAGAAATTTTAATGTAATTTTATCCTTATCAGTTTACATATTCATGGTGTAAAAAATTAAATAGTTCCACAAAGTTGATGAAAAACAGTAATCCAATAGCTTCATGTGCTTCTCTCCCAATTTTTATTTCCAAAGGACGAATTTTTAATTTATTTTTCTGTTTCTTTTAGTATTTATAGCCATATATCTATTTTTGTTAATACTGCTATTTTAAAATTGTTTCCAGTTTTATGTATCTATCAACTTCTAACTTCTTATTCTGGAATGTTGAGAATATGGTTCCAGTACACGTATACTGCACCTCCCCGCAACACACACACATACCCTTACCCATCTCCTCCTTTCTCATAATATATTATTGTCTCATCTTTTGATTAGATCAATAGTTAGTAAATATGTTCTTTTGACCATGAAACATTTTTCATTGCTGAGCCATATAGTATAGCATGATTATATTTCCTTTCTTGTACAATTTTTGTTTTCCTGGTATTTGTTTTACCATTTGTTTCATTTTCTATGTATCTTATATTAACTTACTCTAAACTGTCTTCTAGAAATGTAAATCTTCTCTCAATGTGATTTTCAAAGATGTTACGTATTCTACCAATTTTATCTCCTTGGAGACAGCCATTTTGGAGCCTCTCCCTCTTTTTCTGTCTCACACAGCTGCTGACTGTGCTGGCTTCCCCATTTCTTAGATCCTGTGTAGTATTCCTCTTTCTTTGTTTATTCTTTTGTTTTGATAAAGTATCTTTTCCAGGAGCTGCCTAAGCACGTGTATATAGAAGATAAATTTTTGAGAACTTGCAAATCTAAAAATGTTTAATTCTGACGCACCCAGCTAGCTCAGTCAGTAGAGCATGAGACTTTTAAAAATGTTTGATTATACCTTCACATTTATTAGATAGTTCCACTAAGTGAAGAATTCTGGATCAGAAATAATTTATCTTCAGAAATACGAAGAACCTGCCCCACTGTTGTCTGGCTTCCTGTGTTTCTGTTAAGAAGCCTGAGGCCATCCCCATTCCTGATCCTTTGTATGTGACAGTTTTCTTTCTGAAAGCCTTTAAGATCTCTTTGCCCCGAGTGCTTTCAAGTTTCATGATGACGAACTTTGATTTAGGTATTTTCTCATCATTTGTGCTAGGAACACAGTGGGACCCTCCATATGTAATGTCAGGTCCTTCCATTCTGAAAATTTTTGAGTTTTTTTCTTTGGTGATTTCTTCACCTCTAGTCTCTTTCTCCAGTCTTTCTTAAACTCTTGTTTTATGGATGTTGAATTGAACCTCCAATTTTCTTATCTGTTCTCTCTCATTTTATATCTCTTTTCATTTTTATTCTACTTTCTGAAAGATTTCAACCTTTCTATTAAGATTTTTATTTTCTATGATCATATTTTAAGTGTCCAAGAGTTCTTGAAAATTTTTCTTTTTTTATTCATCTATTCTTGTTTCATGGATATATTTTTTTTCCTATCTCTCTGTAGATTTTAATGAACTGGGATTTTGTTTCTTTTTTTCTTTTAACTTTTCTTCTTCTTAGTTTCTGTTTTCTCTAAATTCTAGCTTACACTGGGATTTTGTCTCCGTCCTTGATGTTAGAGGGTTTGCTCAAATGCATGAGAATCATGGACTCTTCATTCATATTTAAGAGGGGGACATTCTAACCCAACTCAAAGCTGTGTATGCATGGGCAGGAATTGTCAACTGGTGGGCTTTACTGTAGAGTGATCTGGCTGAGGTTATTCTTGGGGACGCTCCGATCATCAGCATCTTTAGGCTTTTCTTTGGGGCTTTTTATATTTCCAAGGGGAAAAAAACACATATCCAGTGTTCTACATGGAGGCTCTAAGCTTTCTTGCTGCTGATCTTGGAGCCAAGTGGCTATTGAGTTTCTTCCTTTGATATGTGGACTTGCACTTACTACTCTTATTTTCAGTGTGGTACCCTCACTCCCTCTGGTTCACTTTTATTCAGAAAGTAAACAAAGTCTTCTGCAGTAGTGGGAGAGAAACAATTGACCAGAATAGTGGAAGGTAATAGCAAAGGAGATATGGAGTATCTAACTGCTTCTTAAACAAACTTTCAAACAATCCTCCTGTTTTACCCTTATTTTTCAGAAATTCTTGGTGTTTTAAAATTTAGGTTTTATTATTATTCAGATCAGCAGACAACTTCCATGAAAAAATAGTTCGTTATTCACAGTTCCCAAAAGGAAGAGGCATGCCACACCACACAGAGCTACAAGGAGAAGCACCAGGGTAGGGTGGTCAGAGGCAGAGGGAGTAAGGGAGAAGTGTGGGGAAGAGCCTTTATAGTGGTTTCATAAGAAAAATGGGAGAGGCTAGGTAAGCAGCTTGAGGCTGGCTATTTTAAACAATTTCAACAGGCTCTAGGGCACAGGATCTGACCCTAAGGGACTGATACCTGGCCCTGGTATGATTAGGGCAGCAGAATATTGGCCCAGAATATAAGAGCCTGATAGAAGGTGGGGAAGGGGGTAGGGATGGTGCTCTGGACTGGTTAGTTTGCATAGGAAATGTGCAATGAAGGGGAATCTTCACTATCACTAGGAATTGGCTAGCACTGAGAGGTGTAGTGTTCTTGCCATTACTAAAGCCTCAGATGTCAAAATATCAGAACAAAAAGGTGTGCTTAATACAGTTGGTACTGCTAATTTCTGAGCCTCTGGGAGGTCTGTGGTACAAGGTGGTTCACTTCTGGGGTTCCTTCACTGCCTGTTTATGGTTCTGCTTTCTTGGATACAGCATGATTGTGACAAGTGAGGATTTATTACCCATCCATCTACTCTCCAGCTTCCAAAATCTTTTTCTATTGTCCTCATCCTCATTTATTCTCTTTGAATATGAGACATTTATGCCTTTTTACAAATCCTTTAAGGTCATTTTAGGGGAGTTATACAGGTAGCAAAGGTGAATGCTTGTGTTCAATCCACCATCTTTAACAGGTAGTCACAAAGTAAGTATAAATACTATTTCTTCTTACTTTAAGGGAATGGAAATATTTAACCAACCTACTCTATCCAACTCCATTCCTGCCTGAAACAGGATGTACATAGTGTCATATAACCTATCTTAAAATAATTGAAAGGCTATTATATGGAAGAAAGAATAAAATTATCCTGAGCTCCTCCAGAGACCAAAGTTAAGAATAATGAGTAGAAATTTTAGAGAAAGATTTTTCAGCTTAATAAAAGAAAAAATATTACAAGAGTCGAAAATTTTAATTTATTGCCTCATGAAATAAAGAGCTTTCCATCACGGAACACATGTATTCATTCACAAACCCCTATCAAGTGCCCAATAGAACCAACATAGCTTCCTCCCTGATCTCAAGCTGCTTGTGGTCTAATTAAATAGACACAAATGTCTGAGCCTAAAATTTCTGATCCCCAGGTCTTCCTATTACACTAACCATAGAATTTATACTTCTTTTTTGGAGCACTTAAAATTACTCTCTTAATGTCTCTCTTCTCTTCAGTTTCTGAGTTCCATAGGCACACGAACTGTGTCTTTATCGATCACCACTTTACCACTTAAATCTAATAGCATGGTGTCTAATACATTGTAGGTGCTCTGAAGCAAACCAAAATTTGCACAGCAGATTAAAAAGTAGTATGATATAAATACAATCATGGCACTAGAAAAGAATTCTAAAAGAAATAGAATTAAGTGAAGACACTTAATTCAGCCTGGGATGATAATGGAGGACTTCCTGTGGGTGGTGATATTTAAACAAATTCCTAATGAACATAAACGAATCAATAAGGCAAGGAAGAAGGGGAAGAGAATTCTAGGAAGGAAACAGCATGATTAGAGTCTCAGAGACGTAAAATAACATGATATAATCTGGGAACTACAACTTATTCAACATAGCGGGATAATGGAACACATTAAGGGATATATAGAGAGAAGACTAGAGGGCAAGACAAGGGCAAGGTCACACTAAAGAGTTTGACAATAATATGGCAATGAAGAGTTAGCAAAGGAGATCTAAAGTAACTGCCGCAAGCTCTTAAGCAGAAGATCTTACAATTTAACTTAGAAAGATTATATGGCAGCAATGTGTAGGATGAATGAGAGGTAATGACTACAGGAATGGAGACCAGTTGGGAATGTGGAAGGTAGAATAAAACATTAGAACATGAACACAATTCAGCCAAGTTCTTTGCCACTTTATAACAAGGATTGCCTTTCCTCTAGTTTCCAATAATATGTTCTTTATTTTTATCTGAGATCTCACCTGAACAGCCTGTACTGTACATGTTTCTATCAACATTCTTTGTTGAATTACTTAGATGTTCTTTAAGAAGATGGAGGCTTTCTCTAGAGCCTAGAGAAAGTCTATCTTTCTCTAGATAGACTGGGTGGCTTATAAATGACAAAAACTTTATTTCTCACAGTTCTAGAGACTGAGAAGTCCAAGATCAAGGCATCAGCAGATATGGTGTCTGGTGAGAGCCCACTTCTTGGTTTATGGACGTCATTTTCTCTCAGTGTCCTCACATGACACAAAGGGCAAGTGAGCTCTCTGGGGTCTCTTTTATAATCTCATTCATGAGGGTTCTGCTCTCATGACACAATCACCTACAAAGGCCCCACTTTCTAATAATATCACATTGGAGGTTAGGATTTTAATACATGAAATTAGGAAGAGACACAACATTCAATCTACAGTACCCGGCATCTATAATTGGTCAAAGACGGAATTCACCATATCTCTTGTCATGCTGTTTCCAGTTATTATTTAAAAAATTATTTTTCATTACAAACTACAGACTTTTTCACTGTTATTGCCTTAACTTAACCCACCATTAGCCGATACTCATTATGTCATCATCAACCTGTGCATTATGATCTGGTTCAGGATGACAATTTAGCTCACTTCCTTATGTGTGAACCAATGGCACTAACTTAGCTCATGTGTCAATAGATGGACTCTGCAGATTACTTTGTCACAGTTTAAAATTGTATATTTTTAAACATTTAGACAAATAAAATATAGTTTTGATAAGAGAAAATAAATTCTTCGAAGGTTATAACCATGATTAGTTTAAAAAACATTGTTACTACTTAGTGTTTGGTATATAGAAGGCACTCAATAACGATATGATAAATGAATAGACTTTTCATGTCAGAAAATCAACATAAAAGGCCCAAGACGGCAAACTGCGGGTATGTTCTAAAAATGGTAATAATCAAAATACCAGATACATGGAAGCATGTAGTGAGAAGGTGAGCTAGAGTGAAACTTTGGGGAGTTCTGAATGCTAAGCTTAGCCATTTGGATTTTATGGAAAGCCATTAAAGTTTGTTTATAATCAGATATCTGCTTAAGAAAGACAATTCTGAAATTTCCCATTTCAGAGGGGTGATTTTCATCCTCCCAAATGCCATTGAAATGACCAATGTAATTTAAAATTAGGAATGATTCTGTTTTAGAGATAAAAAAAGAGAAGGTAGAGGCAAGAGCAATTTCTTCAAAATGAAGTGCAAAGAAGACAAGATAGGAAAGTGGTGGGGGTGGGGTGGGATGAGCAGCCTGCAACTCAATAAATGAAAAAGAAAAAAACCCGCTTGGGATATAATGGTGTTGAGTATAGAACTCAAATCTCCACACTGTGAGCGGATGATGTAGAGCTGCAGGAGGCTCCGCCAGAAGAATAGCAGCTCATCAAGCCTGCCCTTGGAAAGTGGAGCAGAAAGGAAATTGATGTAGAGGATTTTTAGAAAAAGAATTGGTACTTGTTGCTGGGGTGAGTGTGGGAAGGTGGGGCAGGGGTGGTGATAAGAACAAACCTTGAGAAACAACCAATTACCACGTCAGCAAATGTCTCTGAGATAGCTTCCTCCCTACCTCAAACGAGATATCAATACTCTAAATCTTGCAAAATTACCATAGAAAATATAACTTTTACTTCTTTTTCTTTGAGACCAAAAGATTTGCCCAAGGACCCAGATAATCTCCAACATAACTCATCTCAAATCCCAATACTAGACGAATATAGATACTCTCTGTTAGAATGAACAAACAAAAAAGTTAACAAATTTCAAAAAGTTTACACACACACGCACACTTGAGTAAATAAAGTGGTACTACTGTGATGCTCCTTAATAGGAAGATTCAAAATAACAAAGATGATAATTTGCCCCAACATAATCTCAAACATTTATGCAATCACACAAAAAAATCCTTGTATGAAGAATTTCACCAGAATTTCCTTTACTTACTCTCCAAAGTCCAGGACCTTTCCTCAGGAAAGGAGTTATAAGCAAATCCTACTTATCTTCCTTTGATTTGGTTCCATATATATTATTGGAGAGAAGTTCCTCAAAATTCATGACATGGCATTTTTCTTCATCTCCCAATACTAATGCAAGTTTTTTAACAATCAATTGCTATGTAACCAACATACAACCCCAATATTTCGTAACTTAAAATGATAATCCTTTATTTGCTTGTGTTTTTGCAATTTGAGCAGCGTTCAATGGGGCAGCTCATTTCTGCTCCGCATGACACTAATGAGGTTTGTTTAATTGTGCCCGGAAGATCCGTTTCCAAGATGGCTTCAGGTTGGTGCTGGCTGTCACATGTGAGCTCAGTGTGGCCTGTTTGCTAGAGGCCTTTAATTTTTACCACATGAGCCTTTCCTTTGGACCCTTTAAGTTTCCTCACAGCGTGGCTAGTGGGTTTCAGACGGAGGAAGCAAAAGGCTGGGCAGAGAGATCCCAAGAGGTAGCTTCTCTGCATTCAACTGGACAAAGCAGTTACAGGCCCAAATCAGATTCAGGAGGGGGAGACATAAGATCCCCCTCCTGATGGAAGAAGCTGCATGCATGTACAGGAAGGGGCAGAATTATTTGGGAGCCACCTTTGGAGACAATTTACTTATTTAGGTTGTTTCTCAATTTTACATTCCATTGGCCATTTGGGTCAGTTTTAATAAAGGATATATAAATGTTAGTGCGAAAGTCATCACCTGTCTTCGAAGTAGTCTCAAAGACTTGTTAATTAAATTATAACTCTTAGTATAAAAGTGGTGTTTCCCAAAAAAGAAACACATATTATTTCTCTAAGTTTCTGTTGAGGTATAATTTACATACAGTGAAGCATGCACATCTTAAGTGTATAATTCAATGATTTTTGACAAATGCGCATACCCATCTCAAGACATAGAATAAGTCTTTCACCTAAGAACATCTCTTGTGCCTTTTCCCTGTCAGTGCATGTTCCCAAAAGCAACCACTGTTCTGATTTTCATCATATTGGATTAGATTTGCCTACTGAGGAACTTACATATAAATGAAATTATACAATACCTACTCTTTTGTGTCAGACTTCATTTGTTCAGCATAAAGTTTTTGAGATTCACTCATGTTGTTTTTTGTTAATAATTTGTTCCTTTTAATTATGAGTAGAATTTCATTTTGTGAATATACAACAATTTGTATAACTATACATCTGCTGGTGAAAATTTTGATCATTTCCAGTTTGGTGTTAGTACAAATAAAGCTGCTATGAACATTCTCATACAACTCTTCTCATACACATAAGATTTTATTTCTCTTGGGTAAATACCTAGAAGTGAATTGCTGGGTCATAGAGATAATATCTCTTTAATTTTACTAAAAAAAAAAAATTGTTAGAGTTTTCCAAAGTAGTTGAACAAGAATTTCAGTTACCTGCATCCATGCAAATATTTGGTGTTGTCAGTCATTAATTTTAGCCATCCTAGAGATGTGTGATGGTATCTTATTGTTGTATTAATTTGCATTTCCCTGATGACTGATATTGAGCATTTTTTCATGCATTTATTGCCCATTCATATGCCTTTTCTAATGAGGTGTCCATTAAAGTATTTTGCCCATTTGGATTGTTTGTTTTTTATAAATGAGTTTTAGGCATTCTTTATGTATTATAAGTCCTTCATCAGATGTGATTATTATATTTTTCTCCCAGTCTGTGTCCTATATATTCATTTCCATAACCATGTCTTTTGATGAGTAGAAGTTTTAAGTTTTTATTATGCCCAATTTCCAATATTTTCTTTTAAATCAGTGCTTTTTGGCTCCTAAGAAGTAGTTCTTTACCTTAAGGTCATGAAGATATTCCCCTCTGTTTTCTTCTAGAAGTCTTGGAGCTTTAACTTTTGCATTTACATTAATAACCCATCACAGATTACTTTTTGAGTATAGTGTGATGTAAGTTCTGACTTTTTTTTTATATATAACTTAGATATCCAGTTATTCTAGCACTTTTTATCTTTTCTCCATTGAATTGTTTTGGAGTCTTTGCTAAAAATCAATTGACCATATTTGTGCGGGTCTTTTTCTGGATTCTATTCTGTTTCAATGACCTATGTGTCTTGTTTATTTAGCTTTACTGAAAGTCTTATAATCAGAGAATCTTGGTTCTTCAACTGTGTTCTTTTTCAAAATTGTTTTGGCTATCTTAGATTCTTTGCATAACTTTTAGATCAGCTTGAAATTTTCAACAAAAAATGCCTGCTGAGATTTCGATTAGAATTGCATTGACTCTATAGATCAATTTGGAGAGAACTGACAATAAAACAATATTGAGTGTTCCAATCATGTAGCTAATATATCTCTCCATTTCTTTAAATCTTCTTTAATTTTTATTAGCATAAAGTATCACAAATTTTCATTTTAAATGTTTGTTTATAACCTACTCTAATCAGTGTAATTTATAATCTGTGTAAGCACCATAATAGAAAATTTCAAGATGGTATGATTTTTTATTTCTCACAATCTAATAGAGGAGAAAAGTAACCTCATTACCGTTTTAGAAGTAAAAAATATTGAATAAAATTTTTTAATTAGAGGAGATGAGATGACATTTAGTAATAGCACAAAGATAGAATATGATTAGTTATAGAGGAATTACACACAGTACAATATAAAAACCAAGAAGAAAGCACATTCAGCTTTTGATGCCTCTCAACCAATTAAAAATAATGAAAACATATTTAAGTGAATCTGACATTTAAAAGTTTGAAAAATGGAATTCTAAGAAATTGTAAGAAATTGGGAAAATAAAAAAATTTTATGACAATTTTGCATCCAAGTTGTCATTCAGCATGAATAACAATCTACTTTTTTATTTAATATTTTTATTTACAGAGATTCCTCAATTTACTTCATTAGATGATTTTAGCATTTAATAATCAACATAACCAAGCTAAGTTTTTCAACTTTCATCTACTTTAATTAAAAATGGCTGGTAAGAAATCCCTTTGAATAAACCTTTTACAATATACTTGAAGGTGGTTAATTTATTTCTTTTTTCTTACTAAGTACATAATACCATTTCAAAGCTTTTCTTCAGATTTTTAAATTAATTTTTAAGATGAAATCATAAAACAAGAATACATTAAAAACATTATCTAATCAATCTATTAGGATACTTCATTCCCAATAATTTCAGATCAGAAATTAGACTTCCGACTGAAAACAATAAATAATTAGTCTCTATTATCTTAATTTAATTTTAAAACAAATACACTAAATCTGTAGGAAATCAATGATAATATTATGTTAGAACATTTACACACTGAAAATATTCACAGCAGTAGTAATTCCCCCATAAGATATAACTGCATATGTAAAACAGTATCAAATCCACTAATAAATACTAGATTGTAAAGTGTAATGGAAATTAACAGATCTTATGTCTAGGCTATATGAATATATTAGCTCTAAAACGTGATAGAAAATGGCTTTACCACTAACTAGTATGTGACTTTGACAAATTTACTTTATTTCTCTAATTTTCATTTTCCTTCTTTATTAAAAAAAAAAAGGAGGGAATAATAATACCCCCCTTCAATAAGCTGTAAAGATTAAATTACTGTTTGCAAGGTATTTGGTATAAATACTACCATTAGAAAGTGGCAACTAATTTTATTCTTACAGCAATAATAACAATAGAAGTCATTATTGTAGAAAACTATTGGTTTCCTATTGTTGCTGTAATAATAACAACAAATTTAATGTTTTAAAACAACCAAAATATATTATCTTACCATTCTAGAGGTCAGTAGTCCGAAATAAATCTCACTGGGCTAAAATCGAGATTTCAGTAAGGCTAGTTCATTCTAGAGGGCTATACAAGAAGGAAAATATAACTTTACATTCCAATTTTTAAATTGTTTTTACCTTTTTACAAAATTTCAACATCTATCATTAAATTCTGTGAGTTTAGATACATTAGAGACCTTACACCAGCCAACCCTGCGCCCCGCCCTGGCCTAAGGAACCATTCGTCTGCGTTTTAATGAAATTGAGGCTATCCTTCAAGATAAAGAGAATTACCATTATATGGGTATGTATAGTATTTGACAGAGTATTATATACATATAATATATATATTTATACACAAAAAACACCCGGAAGAATACATAACACACTGTTAACAGATGTTATCCCTAGGAATAGGGCAGCAATCAAGCAAGGGTATATAAAGCTGATAGACATTTACTGTTTATTTTATTCCATTTTGCATAGAGTTGGAGTTTTTACCAGGTGCATGTTGTAGTATGAAATTACAATTATGAAAACTAGTCTAATGTTTAATATAGTACATAGTCTAAATAAAACCCAAGGATTAAATATGTTTAAGTGGGTATAGTTTCTGAATTTATATTATCTATATTAATGTGAGAATTATAAGATGAGACTTTAACATAAATTCTGGTCCCAGATCCATCCCTGGCTTTGGAAAAAACAAACAAAAAAGAAGATATCAAACTACTATACAGGGGCTGAGCACATGGAAGTCCCATAGAAAACACAGTCAGAGTGAAGATGAGTTCACATTCTTAAATTACAAATCATTGTAAACACACAATAGAATCTACAGATGTCAAATTATAATGTACATCTGAAAATTATATAATTGTATTAACCAATGTTACCCCAATAAACTTAATTTTTAGAAAAGTTAAAAAAAATTACAAATCACACAAGGACCTATGATGAGAGTCCTCAAATGAAGCAAAGATAGAGAATTAGAAATAATGGAACAATCCTAGTCTATGGCGATGCTACCCTGAACAAGCCTGATCCTGTCTGATCTTGGAAGCTAAGCAGGGTCAGGCCTGGTTAGTACTTGGATGGGAGACCACCTAAGAAGACCAGGTGCTGTAGGCGTAAAAATTAAAAAAAAATAAGGGATTGTAAACTGACATGGTCCTTGCAACCTGTGAGGTCAGGGTTGCCCACCTAAAAAATAAAATAATAATAATGGAACAATCCAAAAGGAACTAAATAATTCTGTTCAAAATATTATAACAATGCAAGAAAGATTTAAAAAGCATAATGAACAAAATAATTTGAGTACTGCTTTTAACAAAACAGTAAACATCTGGAGAATTTTTTAAAAGGTAGTCACTGTAATGATAAACTCAGTGAACAAATTTAAACTGTAGAATAAAAATAGTTGCAGAGCAAATCAGTCAACTGGAAGATAAGTCATCATACATAGTGAAGCCATAAATATAAAGATATGAAAAATATAATAGAGGTAAAGGGTCAACTTCTCTTAAAGGTGTTCAGAAGAAGAAAACAGAAAGAACAAGTTAGAGACAATATTTGAAGAGATAATGGCTGAGAATTTTTCAGAATTGAAGACATAATTGAAGTAGCACACCAAATATAGTAAGTAAAATGAAAACAATCCATACTCAGACACTACAGAAGACTGAAGATGAAGAAAAACTCTTAAAAACAACTATAGAAAAAAAGATATATCATTGGCAATGCCACTGGCATTTCTGAAGATGTGTTCATTTGGGAATATTTCCATGCATTCCATTGCCATAGTGGCTTTCAAATACTAGTACTACTACTATCCAGGACCCTCCTACACTACACAAAGTATCAGTATAACATTGTCCTGTGTATCTCATCGTTGAATCAATTTGCTATATATTCCTACAACCCTCCTCCCCCAACCCATTTCTTTTTGACCCATAGCATATCAAATTTTAAAATGCTTCAAGCATGAAATCTCAATTACTGATTAACATAAAAAGGATTATACTTGAGAGGAAAAAAAATTCTGTTGTGAGCATCATATATTTGATTGTTAGCTTAAGTAGAACATTTCCCCATCACTGTATGTGACTTAATAATTGCAAGTCCAGGGAATGGACAAACGAATGAGTTTAGATTCATTACTGGCCATCAAGAGAATTGGATTCTTATACCTATCAACCTGCAGGGCATGTGAACTTTATCTACTTAATCTGCATCTAAAAATGGGATTCATCATATATTCTCCTACTTATTTTGTGACAGCACTGAGAAGAATTTAAATTAAGGAGTGGATCACAAAATGATGATGGCAAATAAGTTTTTGAAAATGTATTAAATGCTAGAACTTTGGAGTGATGTATAAACAAGTGTTCTAATAGATGTACTAGGAAGAATGTCACACAGATGCACTCTTATGTACCATCAATGATGTCCTTAAAAATCAGAGTTGCCCAAATAGTCCAGCCCTTTCATAGAGATCTCTCAGTACAATACAACTATTTCAACAAAAGTATATGAGAAAGACTTGAGCAGTGAAGGAAAAAAATAGAAAGATCATTCTGTTCTAAGAATTTCTTTACTGATAAGTGCCCTTAATCCAGAAGTGTATATGATGATACCAACTAGCCCCATGAAACGAGAACAATCTGTGACAACCCAAAAAGGAATCTAGAATGAATTGACTATACCCTGACTCACACTGGCTAGGGGTTATAATATGTTCCATAGTGACTGTATCAGCAAAGGGGTGTGAAATTGTAATTTATGTTAAGAAATACATATTTTGTCTTTGTTCCCTGTTCCTTCATGAAACAGAGCTCCAAAAATCCTTGGAACTTCCTAAGTGATGAAAGCTGTAATGATGTTTTTGTTATGTTAATGAGGTGACTTTTGGAAAGTCTCTAAATCACCTAAGGATGGAAGTTGGTTGCCAAGGAACCAACCATGTGATTAAAGAGTTGGAACTTTCAGTCCTAGCCCCTGAACTGGGGAGGAGTGAAGGGGCTGAAGATTGAGTTCAATCACCAATGATTTAATCAATCATGTCTATGTAATAAAGCCTCCATAAAAACCCAAAAGGACCGGACAGGAGAGCTTCCTGGTTGGTGAACACATGGAGGTTCTGGGAGGGTGGCCTGCCCTGAGCGGGCAGAGAAGGTCTGAGTCCTCTCCCCTTGCCCTCCCTATGCATCTATTCCATTTGGTTGTTCCTGAGTTATATTCTTTTATTATAAACTTGTAATCTAGTAAGTAAAATATTTCTCTGAGTTCTGTGAGCCACTTAGCAAATTAATCAAACCCTAGGATTGGGTCCTGGGAACTTCCCATCTATAGTCAGTGGTCTGTCAGAAGCACAGGTGATCGATCACCTAGATTTGCAATTGGCATCTGAATTGGAGAGTGAAGTGGGGCAGACTTATGGGACTGAACCCTTAATCAGTAAAATCTGATGCTCTTTCCAGGTAGATAGTGTTAGAGTTGAGTTGAATCACAGGACATCCAGCTGGTGTCTGAAAATTGGTGGTGTGGGGGGAAAAAAATCCACACATCAGCTTGGATGCTAGAATCTCAGCTGCTCATTCAAGAAGCTGTGAGTCCTTGACATTCTCTCTTGTTTCTGCTCCATAGCCAGGTCTAATAGATTCTACTCCTGTGACCACCTCAGTTAAGCCTTCATCATCTCATCTGGACCAGCCTTCCACTGGTCTCCCATTTTCCTCTATATACTTTTCTTAGACAGCAGCCAGAAGGATCTTTTAAGTGGATCTCCTTATCCCCATACTAAAAATCCTTCAAAACCTTTCCCAATATACTTGAGATATAAACCAAATTGCTTACATGACCTACGAGGTCTTCATAATCGCGCCATCACCTCCCTCATTACTTTATTTTAATACCACTTTCCACCTCACTCCTACACACTAGCTCTCTTTCAGTTCTTCAAACCCGCCAAATTATTTCCTGCCTCGGGCCCATCATACTTGTTGCTCCTGCTACTTAAAAATTTTTTCTGCCCATACTTTACCCAGCTAACTCATTTATCCTTCAAGTAGCAGATTAAATGTCACTTTGTCAGAAAAACCTCTTTGGCTCTCCAATTTAAATTATACTTACATTATAATGGTTATTTCAGTTTATATAATTATGAATATGTATACATATGCATTTTTATGTATACATATTCCTTACCAGACTATAAGCTTCAAGAGAGCACAAGTCATGTCATTTTTGTCCATCACTAAATATCCAGTGCCTAGCATAGTATTTGGTACATTTTTTTTGAGTGACCTGTAAGGTGGATAACTCCATATTTTACATGAGGACACTAAGATCGAGGGTGAAACAACTTTGAAGAACTGGAAAAGTATTCTGATGTCTGATTAGAAAGCATTACAAATTTCATTTTATAGGAGAGAAAAAAATGGCGTAGATGATAGAGGTTCTGTTCATCCCTCTTGCGACCAAATCAAAGTTGTGACAGGAACAAGGAGGGAGAATAGCCTGAGATCTACAGGAACAGAAGCACTACAACTAGGGAAAGAAATAATTAATCAACCTGTAACATGAGAAGGTAGGAAGGAGTGAAGATGTGAGGCTGCCTGGTCCAGAGCAGCTGAGTGGGACAGAGGCTGAGGCAGTTGCAGACTCCTCTTAAAGGGGTCATGTCCGCAAGCGGGCTTTCCCGATGACCGACCTGTTCAGTCTGAGCACCAGCAACGAGCTGGCTGCTCTGGGAGCACCAGACACCTACAGGAAGGCACTAAGTTGTCAGAGTGAGAGCTGGAGGCAAGGCTTGCTCCATATAGAAGTGCCAGAGATATCCATTGTCTCCCCTCTGTTGAGCCCTCCCCACTCCCAGTGTGCGGACTCAGCGCTGCCATAGCTGAGACATCATCAAACTGGATAACAGAGGTCACTCCACGCAGAGGATTCCCTGAAACTCCACCTCCCCCAGCTCATGGCCCCATCCAAGCCACATTCAGGTATATCCTCAGCGAGTCAGGTGCTCCTTGCTGAGCAGCGACTCGCACTGGTGGCAGCTGGCCTTGGTTTCTGGCATGGCCTTTTGAGGCAACTATAGGCACAGCCTCTGTGGATTGCTTGCTGAATCTAAACAGGTAGTCCCGGAGGGGCACAGGCTGGGGCTAAACTTGGCCTGCAGCAGAACCCCTCTCAGGACTGGACACCTACTTCACAAAGCCACACTAATAAGACCGGGAGACTTAAGAGCTTTGCTTAGTACACAGAAACAGACACAGAAAGGCAGCCAAAATGGAAAGACAAAGAAGTAGAAACCATATAAGAGAACGGAACAGATATCCAGGAATAATGGACATCTGTCAAGTAATTTAACAGATGCAGAGTTCAAAACACTGGTTATAAAGATGCTCAATAAACTTTAGGGAAGTATAGATAAATTCAATGAGAACTTCGACAAAGAAAAAAAAACATAAAAAATGGAAATGGAAATTATAAAATGGAACCAGTCTGAAATGAAGAACACATTATCTGAGATGAGAAGTATATTAAATGGAATAAACGAAGGAATAAACAAAGTGAATAAAGAAGAGAATCAAATGCCCTATCTAGAGGACGGGAAAGTCAAAGACACACAATCAGAATGGCAAGAAAAAAGAAGCCAAGACTATAATAATAATTTAAGGAGCCTATGGGACACTATTAAAGGTAAAAATATCTGTGTCATAGGGGTACCTGAGGGAAAACAAGATGTTGAAGAGCTATTTGAAGAAATAATGATGGAAAACTTCCCTAACCTGGTGAAGGAAATAGACATACAAGGAAGCTCAGAGAGTCCCAAGAAATAGGAACCCAAAGAGGCCTACACCAAGACACACTGTAATTAAAATGGCAAAATTTAAATACAAAGAGAGAATCTTAAAAGCAGCAAGAGAAAAGCAATTAGTTACCTAACAGCTGATTTCTCAAAAGAAACTATGCAGGACAGAAGGGCTTGGCACAAAAAATTCAATGTGATGAAAACACAGGAATGGTAATAACTACATACCTACCAACAAATACCTCAAATGGAAAAGAATTAAGTGCTCCAACCAAAAAATAGAGTGGCTGAATGGATTAGAAAACAAGACCCCTACATACACTGCCTACAAGAGACTCACTTTAGATTAAAATTTTTATTTTCCTCTGAGTTATCAGAGTTTCAAGTATTTTACTCAATTCTTCACTCCTCCCGAAGCAGCATTATACTTTTATATTTTTGACATAGCCTAATAGTGGACAGAATGTGTTTCTCCACCCTTTGACTATGGCCATAGCCATATGACTTCCTTTGGCCAATGTGAAGTTGTGAAATAAAGTAAGAAAAGGCATGAAATGTGCTTGAGTCCTCTTCTGCTTCTCCCATTTCCTTTAAAAGAATATGGCCTGAGTAGCCCTTTAGTTCAAGAAGGATAACAGATGTGTGGATGCAACCTTCAGCTATGGATATGTTCAGCCATGCCCAGCCTAGATCAACCCAACTGCAGACGGTTCATATATAAGTAAGATATATGAGACACATGAGTGAAAAATATGTGCTTATTGTTATATGCTACTGAAATTGTGGTGTTGTGCTGTAATAGCTAACTAATACACAATTTTGAGCACCAATGCTACCAGGTTGGTGGTCAATACAAATTTTCTGAATGGAGGGAAGAACTTAATTTATCTGTTACAGTTGTTTTAGAAATTGGATTTATGTACATTTTTACAAATCATATTACACCCTCACTAAAAAAACAAACCAAGAGTCTTGTGCAGAAAGATTATATTTGGGCCCTTCATAAATAGCATTTCATAGTCTATAAAAGGGGAATAAAATTAGCAACTAAATTCAGTTTATTGATCTTAACTTATGACAAATCCTGGCATGGCCACCCAACCTGAAGATAGGTGTACAAATCTGAATGCTGCCAAAACACTGATGTTTTGTTTATATAGCAAGACCACTTTCTGGGGGAAAAAAAACAAAAAACAAAAAAACAAGGAAAACAGCTCATTACCTATAAAATACCTAACCAATCAGCAAAATCAGTAGTGGCCAGAGACTTTGAATTCCTTTTCTGTGATAGAGACTCTGGATTTTCAACTCTAAAAGGCAAAAACAAAAACAAAACAAGCAAACCAACCAACCAACCAAAAAAATAAACACTTCCCAATTTCCCTTACAGGAGATATATCATTCAACGTGTCCCGAATTGCAATTCTTTGTTGTTCCCGACTAAACCCATTTTACTAGAGACATATCTGGCTGTCTATTTGTTAAAGGTCGACACTACAGGGAATTGCGCCAGTCTCAGATCTCTACCTCAGAGCTTAAGTCTCCTCATTTGTAAACAGTATGCCTTCTGTACTCTGCTCATTCCCACCTTATGATTCAACTAGAGCTCAGCTTACCACCAGCATGCTCTGCACAGCTGAAAAGCCATCTTGAAAACCTCTAAAGGTCAGTGGGAAAGTGATGGCCAGAACAGGCATAGCAGCTATGTATTTGTTTCTATAAAATTCTTCCATGTATGTTTACTGTAGAGTAGCAGGAAGTTAAGGGACTTCTAAATCTACCTCTACTACAAACCATTCAAAGTACTAAGTAATTTTGGGTCCATTCCAAGGGTCAGTGCCTTAAAGCTTGTTTATCTTTCTATCATTTATCTATCTATCTATCTATCTATCTATCTATCTATCTATCTATCATCTACCTATCTATCTATCTATCTATCTATCTATCTATTAATCAATTCCAAAGCCTCCTAAAAACATCAAAGCTGGTCTTTGAAAAATGTATAAAATTTCTAAAGCAATTTGTCTTTGAAATTTCTCTAATCATTAGTAATATTGAGCCTGTTTTCATGTACTTATTAACCATTTCTATATCGTCTTTAGAGAACTATCCAAGTTGTGCTCATTTCTTTTCTTTTCTTTTTTTCCTTTTAAAGGGGAGGTCAAAGCATTATTAAGAGACCCTACCAACCAAATCTGAGACATAACTCCATTGGCTACTTGACATTAAATTTCTTATGAATAAGCACTATGTTTACATTTACAAATTACATTGCAGTTACAGGGAAAATAATTTCTAATTTTTTAATTAAGAACTTTAAATGATTATTGCACATGAACTGTAATTCACATACAGAAAAAGGTGCATAATAGTGTAGTTTGGTGAAACTTCATAAATAGACACATGTGTAATCATTGCCAAGATCAACAGAAAATCTTACTAGCATCTCGGAAGCCCCTCTCCCAATTACTATCCCCTCTCTGTCAAGGTAACAATTATCCTAACTTCTAGCAGACTATTTTTCCTTTTTTTTTTTTTTTTGCTTATAGAAGTGAACTTAGTGTGCACTTTTGTGTCTAACTTTTTACGCTCAACATTACTTTTCTGCAGTTCATCTATGTTGTTACCTGTAGTTGCAGATCACTCTCACTTGCGTAGTATGCCATCATATAGACGCTGTGAACATTAATTTATTCTATTGTTGATGGTCTTTTGGGTTATTTCCACTTGGGAGCTATTAAAACAAACACAGCTGTGAACATTCTGATACCTGTTTGTTAGTGCACCATAAGCACGTATTTCTCCTGGCTGTATGAGCTGATGTGGAACTGCTGGGTCACAAGGTATGCTGCTTTAGCAGACAGTGCCAGATTGTTTTTTTGAGTTGTTCCAGTTTACATTCCAGTAGCAGGAAATAAGATTTCATTTAGTCCATATTCTTGCCAACACTGGTATTTTCTTTTATTTTTTCCTAGTCTATCTTGGAATATAAAAACAACTGAAGCAAAGTTTAGATTGCCTTCGGAGGGAACCTTTGGTTTGGTTCTGTGCATTATTAACCATCTCAGACTTCTACTTTGTCCAGCCTCAAACATGTGAACCGTGAGTACATTTTCCCGTGAGTATATTTTCGACTTTGCTCGACTTTTTTGCTAACTCCGCCACTTGGATTCCATCCGGTCAAGAAAATAAGGTGTGTGTCCTAGGCAGAACAAGTCCTTTGAGTATTCTGGAAGTCCGAGCAATGTGTAGGCAAAATTATGCGGACCTTCTCGGGTCAATTGCTTTTTTCTAGACCCCACGATCTAGGAACCTCCTGCTGGACTCCGGTCTCCCCACTGCACACCCGCGTTCCCCCGAAGGCACTGGGAACGCAGAGAAATAACCCTCTCCGCGACCAGCCAGAACAGGGGTGGAGCGGGGCGGGGGAGCGGGTTCCCGCGGAGCATGCGCAGACCAGGCCTGGCGCATGCTCCGCAGGGCGGCGGGTCCACAGATGAGGGGAGTCGAGGCTCCGGCGCCCCATCGTCGCCAGCGGAGGTGTTGCTGAACCGCTTGTTCTGAGCCCTGACTGCCAACAAAGTTCGTTAAAAAATCATAGTCATTCTTAAAAGAGCGAAGGAGGGCGCGAGCCAGCCGGGCGGCCCCCCAGGGGAGCTGGCGCTCTGGGAGGAGGAGGTGACGGCGGCGGCGGCGGCGGC
>NW_011889041.1:184990-197905 GCF_000151845.1 Pteropus vampyrus
AAAATGCTCTCTTTTTATCCATCCCTAACCCATCAATTACACATGCTTTTCAACTTAGGGAGGGGTTAGGTCCCCGTAAACCCATTGTAAATTGAAAATGTCATAAGTCTAAATGCATTTAATACATAGTACACTGTAGGGTATCAGTTTACCCTCGTGATTTCGTGGCTGATTGAGAGCTGCGCCTCTCTGCTGCCATGCCCAGCATCATGAGAAAGTGTCATACTGCCAGCCTGGGAAAAGGTCAAAATTCAAAATATTTGAAGTATGGTGTCTACCGAATTTCTGTTGCTTTCACACCATTATAAAGTCAAACCATCGTAAGTCTGGGCCATCCATACTGATCTTTTCTACATTTATCATGTAAATAAAATCATGTACGTGAACTTTTGATGCTGGCTGCTTTCAGCATAATGCCTTTGAGATTCCTCCAAGTTGTTGCATGCATCAACAATTTCTTTTTTATTGCTAAATAGTATTCTGTTAGATGGATGTACCGATTTGGATTGTTTTCAGTTTTGGGTGATTATGAATAGAGCTGCTATTATAAACTTTGCTGTATAGGTTTTTTTTGTGTGTGTGTGTGTGAACTTAAGTTTTCATTTCTCTAGGGTGTTGCTAGGAGAGAAGATTGCAGGGTCATGTTAAGTATGTTTAACTTTAAAAGAAACTATCACACTGATTTCCAGAGTAGCTGTATCATTTTGCATTTTCACCAGCAACGTGGGAAAGTACTAGTTGCTCCACATCCTCCTTAGCACTTGGCATTGTCAGTATTTTTAAATTTGGCCATTCTAATAGGCATGTAATGGTATCTTGCGGCTTTACCATGTCTTTAACTAATGGCTAAAGATGTCGAATATCTTTTCATGTGCTTATTTGGCGTATATAATCTTTGGTGAGTATCTGGCCAAGAGTTTTGCCCGTTTTTTAAGTGGATTATTTGCTTTCTTATTTTGAATTTTGAGGGTTCTTTATATATTCTGGATACAAGTTATTTGTTAGATAATTGTTTTACATATATTTTCTCCCAGTCTGTAGTTCATTTTTTCATTCTTTTAAGTGTCTTTCACAGAGCCAATGTTTTTTATTTTGATGAAGTGTATCACAATTTTTCTTTTTGTGGATCTTTTGGTATCATATCTAAGAACTCTGTCTAATCCCAGGTCAAGAGTTTCACCTTCTAAAAGTTTTTTCCTAAAAATTATAATTTTACATTTAGATCTGTGATCCATTTTGGGAATTATTTGTACAAAGTATAAGGTTTAAGAGAAGGGTTACTTTTTTTTGGATGTGGGTATCCAATTGTTCCATCACCATTTATTGAAAAGACTGTCTTTTCTCCATTGAATTGTTTTTGCACCTTTGTCAAAAATCAATTGGCTGTATTTTTGTGGGTCTATTTTTGGGCCCTCTATTCTATTCCATTGATTTATGTATCTTTCTCTTTGCTAGTATCACACTTTCTTGATTAAGTTGCTTTATAGAGTATTAAAATCGAGTAGTCTGACATCCTCCAATTTTATTTTTTTCAAAATTGTTTTTAGCTCTTCTAGTTCCTTTGCCTTTCCATATAAGGTTTAGAATCAGGTTATCTCTAACTACAAAATAGCCTGCTAGTACTTTGGAATTAAACCATAGTTTGATTTGGGGGAGAACTGCTGTTTTTACTTGGTTGAAAATGTTAAACATATCTATGAACATGATACGTCTTTCCATTTACTTAGGTCTTTGTGTCATTAGCGTATTGTAGTTTTCAGCTTACAGATCCTGTACATGTTTTGTTAGATTTATAACAAAGAATTTAACAATTTTGGAACTCTTGTAAATGTCATTTTAAAAGTTTTGGTTTCAAATTGTACATTGTTAAGATACAGAAATACAATTGAGTGTTGTGTGCTGCTCTTATATCCAGTGTCCTTACTAAACTTACTATTAGATCCAGGAATTTTTTTTTTTTGATTCCTTGGAGTTTTTTACATAGACAGTCATGTCATTCGTTAATAGAGACAGTTTTATTTCTTTTTTCCTTAATCTGTGTTTTATTTATTTTTGCTGCCTATTGCCCTGGCTGAGATTTTGTGTATGATAAATAGGAGAAGTGAGAGTAGGCATTTCCCCAAAGGAGGAAAACAATCAGTCTTTCAGAATTATGATGTTTAGACGTAGGGTTTTTTAATAGATGCCCTTTATCAGGTTGAAGAAGTCTTCTTCTGTTTCTAGTTTGCTGAGAGTTTTTCTCACAAATGGATGTTGAGTTTTGTCCAACATTTCCTCTACATTAATTGATATGATACGTGGTTTTTCTTCTTTACTCTGTTAGGAAGTGGATTGTATTAATTGATTTTTGAGTATTGGACCAACCTTGCATTCCCAGAATGAAGGCCACTGGTCCTTGTTATTCTTTTTATATATTGCTGGATTTGATTTACTGATATTTTGTTGAGGATTTTTACTTCTGTGTTCATGAGGGGATATTTGTCTAGTTTTTTTTTTTTTGCACTGTCTTTGTGTGGTAATGGTATCAAGATAATGCTGGCTTTATTAAATAAGTTGAGTGTTTCTTCCACTTCTTTATTCTGGAAGAGATTGTGTATTGTTGGCTTTAATTATTGAAAAGTTTGGTAGAATTCTTCAATGAAATCATCTGAGCCTGGAGATTTCTTTTTGAGTTTTTAAGTTACAAATTCAATTTCTTTGATAGTTACAGAGCTATTCAAATTACATATTTCATATTGAGTGAGTTGTGATAGTTGATATTTTTCAGAGACTTGGTCCATTTCATCTAAGTTGTCAAATTTATGTGTATAGAGTTGTTCGTTGTATTATCCTTTGGTAGTGATATCCCTATATCATTCCCGATATTGGTAATTTGTATCTTCTTTTTTTCTGTCAACTTTATTGATCTTTTCAAGAAACCAACTTTTATTTTATTATTTTTATGTTTCAATTTCATTGATTTCTGCTCTTTATTATTTCCATCCTTTGCTTGCATTGGCTTTGTTTTGCTCTTTCTATTTTTTTGAGGTGGGAGCTTAGATCATTGATTTGAGACTTCCTTTCTAAGGTAAGCATTCGGTGCTGTAAATTTTCCCTCTCAGCACTACATTGGCTATCTCCCACAAATTTTGACAAGTTGTCTTTCATTTCTTTCAATTCAGTTACTTTTTAAAATTTTCTCTTAAGTTTCTTCTTTGTCCCTTGGATTGTTTAGAGGTCTGTGTTTTTAGTTTTCAAATGTTTGGAGATTTTCTTCTTTTCTGTTACTGATTTCTAGTTTGGTTCCATTGTCCCATTATTTTAAGTTTGTTAAGGATTGTTTTATGGCCTAGAATGCGTTCTATCTTGATATATGTTTAGTGGGTGCTGGAAAAGATGAATATTTTACTGTTGCTGTGTGGACAGTTCCATAAATGTTGATCTGATTTAGAAAGTTTTATTATTTTTAGAATTTCATTTTGTTTTATCTGTGGTGTTTTCGAGCATATCTCTTTGTGTAACTTTAGTAGTTACTCTGGGTATTACATTATATATATGTAATTTATCACAATCTATTGGTATCAACATTTTACCAGTTCAAGTGAAGTATAGAAACCTTACTTCCCTTTACATCCCTTTTTTCTCTCCCATTTGTGTTAATTGGCTTAAATATTTTCCTTACATATATTGAAAATCACATTGGACAGTGTTAAAGTTTTTGTTTCAACTGTCTAACTTAATTTAGAACACTCAAGAGAAATCTGTTGTATTCACCCATATTTTTGGACCTACCATGTTCTTTCTTTTGTTCTGATATTCTAAGTTTTGTTTTGTTTTGTTTTTTTTTAATCATTTAATTGTGTCTGAGGTGGAGACCTAGAACCTTTAATAAATGTTCTTAGATGATTCTTCCAATCATATGCTAGGGACAATTACTGAAACTATTAGGGACACAAAAAAGTAATGTTCTTCATATTTCAGATTGTGTAGTGATTGTATAGATGGATTTTCAGTTAAGGTAGTTGGAGTATAATAGCTAGGTTGACAGGAACTTAACTAGTAATTTCAGAAGAAATATGAAGAAATTAACTTTCCAGTTTTTTTTTCAGTCTAAAATACAAACGGGGTGGCTCCATAGTGTTGGGGTGGCTCCATAGCGTAGTGGTTAGTATATCTGCTTTACACGCAGAAGGCCCTGGGTTCACACCCCAGGTGGAGCCACGGGCCATACCCCGGGTGCGGGTATGCCAGGTCCCCCAAGTGCACCGGGCGGGGGGAGGGCGGGTGGGGAGTGGGATTAAAGAGGGTAAAAAGATAATAAAAAATAAAATGCAAACAGTACACATTCTATTACTTTCATTAGATGAGTAACAATAGCTAGTCTGAAACTAAATTCTAAAGAAAGAATGCATGGTATAAGATTATTTGTAGAGGATTTATTGTAACTTGAACACTAAAAGATTGTAACTAAGAGCCCAGTGCTGTCACACAGTTGTACATTATTATATAAAATCTTTCTTTAGGGGTACTTTTCTAGGTTATCAGTTATTACATTGAGGTTGAAAAAGCAATTTCCTTAGATTTTATATTTATTGCCCAGTTGGTGGTAACTGTGGAGGGTTTATTATGTTTTATAAAATTACCATTTTTTGAATGCTTAACTTATACCATATTAGGTGCTTTATAAGTATCTTTGGTCAACAATCCTATGATGTAAATAAATATTCCCAGGAAACTGAAACTTAAAGAGGTTAAGCAATAACTTCATTAAGAGTACAGAACTAGTAAATGGCAACTTTAAATCAGGCCTCAACTCTAACATCCATAGTCTTAGTATCTATCAAAAGTAAAACTATATAATCTAGGCATTTATTGATACCTGGATGTCATACGTTATGCTGTTGATAAAGATTCAAAAATGATTTTATTGTCCTTCTTTTCAAAGAATTTATAGTATCTAAACAGAGTAGGGAGGGAGCCTCCATCTGGAAAGAAATTCTTGCAATGTAATGTAATTATTTCTTAAAACAATTATAGTTTATTTTATTTTGTATAATTTTTATGTCACGAAAAAATAATTTTAAACCACAGATTTGAGAAAGACCTGATCAGCTGGAATTAAAGTTGGTACAAAACCTTTTCAACTCCAAAAATGTTGGAGGAAGATATGGAAGTGGCTATCAAGATGGTGGTTGTTGGGAATGGAGCCGTTGGAAAATCAAGCATGATTCAGCGATATTGCAAAGGCATTTTTACAAAAGACTACAAGAAAACCATTGGAGTTGATTTTTTGGAGCGACAAATCCAGTATGTACATGGCCATTTTATCCCCTTGGTTTTGATTTGTGAACTGTGTTCAAGACTTCCATCAGAGTAATAATTAATTACAGTACAGTCCAAGGATAGGTATCTAGTAGTAGGGGCTCATGGGATAGTTGGTGGTGGTTTTCAATTACTTATTCAGTGTGTATCTTTATCCTGCTATCTTTTCCCCTACTTTCATCTCTTTTCCCTTCCTTCCTCATTTTTTCTTCTTTTTTTCCTTTATCCCTTTCTGCGCCCTCATTTTTTACCCTGTGTCTGTTTTGTGCTTAATGATGACACCTTGGGCAACTTCTTAAACACATACTAGTGCTTGACTCCAATGAGACTTACATCTGCTATTTTATTTGGAAGAAAACTTACCCGTCTCTCAGAATAGTTTTCATTTCTTCCATCATGGGACCCTTTTGTTCAGAATTCTTCTTCTATTTTTAAAACTGGGCAAGACTATAAGCAGTTAGAGAATTAATCATTTGTTTTTATTTCAAAGAAATAAGAGAAAGCATATTTAGGAGGCTATCTTACTTCAGGAAATCCAATTTCTAAAACAGCCAAGTAACACTTTGTCATTAGTCCTGGAGACTTTTAAGGATATTTTAAATTGTAGGAGATAAAAAATGTATTACAGAAAAAAATAACATTAAACAAATCTGACTTAACTAGTACAGACATTAACATCAAAGATAGTTGTGTTCATTGTTTTAAAAATTGTTGAATTTCTTTTTTATATTCGTTACTCTCTTTTTAAAATATTTTTGTGTTTGTTTCCTTCCTTAGATATTTTAAGAGGATTCATTTTAAGTCTTGATGATTTGTTTTTTGTACTTGATATCTGAACCAAATTAATATTTTAAGTATAGAGTTGATCCTCATTATTCATAGGTTTCATATTAATATTTTAAGTATACAGTTAATGCAAATTCACCTACTTGCTAAAATTTATTTATAACCCCAGAATTAGTACTCCCAGTGCTTTGGTGGTCATTCGTGGACATGTACAGAGCAGCAAAAAATTTGAGTCACCCTTCACACACATTCCCAACTTTGGTGGAAAAAGGCGACCCTCTTCCTCCTTGTTTCATTTTTCATACTATAAACAAGTGTCCTTTAGTTTTTTTTAGTTTTGATCTTGTTTTTGTGCCACATTTGTGTGTTTTTTGTTGGTGATTTCGTTGTTTAAAATGGCCACCGAGCACAGTGCTGAAATGCCGTCTGGTGTTCCTAAGTGCCAGAAGCCTGTGTCATACAGAGAAAGTATGTGATAGATAAGCTTCTTTCAGGCATGATATAGCCGTAGGCTGCGAGTTCAGTGTTAATGAATTAACGATATATATTAAATAAGGTGTCTTTAAACAGAACCACACAAAAAACAAGGTTATGTATTGATCAGTTGATAAAAATGTAACCGGGGGCTCATAGGAGTCAAACCTGTTTCCTTTTGGAGCTGTGGTTCAGTATTTGCTAATACAGTGTTTGCTGTGACTTTACAGAACATAACTACTGTGAATAAGACATGGGACTATATGACAAAATAGAGTTAAAGGGAAAGCAAGCAGGTAAACTGCTTCTTTCCTTTCTTAGACTATCACTTGTGCACCAGAACCCGTTAGAATGGTGTAGTGAGAGGAGAGAGTAAGCACTGACCTCGGGGAATTCCCTTTTCCCAGTACTGCTCGTCTTAGAGCCACCACTGTCTGTGACTGTTGTCAGAGGAAAAAACATGGCAGGTAAATCCAAATGATAAAGTTATAGCTTTAGGGGAATGTCTTTTATCCTTACTTTCACTGTTGGTAATGGTATCAACATTTAGAGGTACTTCATCGGAGTGAAACCAACAATGTAGTTGTAGTACTTCCAGATGTGAAAAATAAAAATATACACAAAGCTATATTACTAAAGACATTTCCTTTACATATGAAATAAATTCATGTCTTGTTCCAGAGTTAATGATGAAGATGTCAGACTAATGTTATGGGATACAGCAGGTCAAGAGGAATTTGATGCAATAACAAAGGCCTACTATCGAGGTAAATTATGGGGTTTTTGTTTGTTTGGGTATGTTCTTTGGCTAAACAAAGAGCTTTGCTTTTTTTGTTTCCCATAGAAAGGTTTCCCTTTAAGAATACATAAATTAATTTTAAAGTATTTTTTTAAAACCCAAGATCATTATTCCTCTAAAAATTTTGTTGAGTGGTAATACTTTGTACTATAGATAGTTTGTCTCTGCCTTTAGAATTACATAACTTATATAGGCATTCCCAGATCTAATCAGTCAGAAAATGTTAAATGCCTGCTTCTGACAAACATACAAAAAAGTAAAGCCCCTGCAAATGAGATGACATTTTGTTATGACACATGAAATTGCATGGGTAAAGCCTTTTCAATGCTATAGGAATTTAAAGAAGTATGAGATAACATGTAAAAAGAAAGAACTGCAACTATAGAATTTAAGACTCTAAAATGTGGGGTTAAACTCCTCAAGAAAAGCTTAGATTTCTAAGTTTCCATTAACATTTTCCTATAAAATTTTGTCTTATTCTTTTGGAATTTGGCATTTTTAGTGTTTCTCCACCTCATTGCCAATGGAGATTATAATGAGAGTAAACCAACTGAAAGCTTGATCTAGTATGTAGCATTATAGCCTCTCGATGCTTTTGAATATGTATCTTGTTTTCTCCACTTTTGAAAATGTGGGATTTATTATAATAATGGCAACTGAGGTCTAATAAAAACATAATTTCACTAACATGTAAGCAACCAAAGAATTTGCCTTTCTAAATTGATACCAAGGAAACTTGACTTCCATTGCTTGCTCTAAGAAAACATTTTGGCTCCTTGAGAAATAAGACGGGTATACCTCTTAGGTATCATCCTATTAATGCCACCACTCCTTACTGCTCACTCTGTTTACTGTGTTCTTAAAGGCTTCCCATCTGCTGTAGATTTGATTATTGCTCTCCGGTGGACGTCAGTTTGGGTCTCGAGCACCTGTATCATGAGGGGGAATTATGTTCTTACTACCCAAAGCTCTTCTTAGAATAGATGATATTTTTATCAAATTAGGAATTTCATGAGCATTGATGCTGTTGATTAACAGGCCCTAAAAGTACAGTTTATTCTTGGGTAAAGGTTGTTTGTATTTTTTTTAGTGGGATTACCACCACAACCCCCCACCCCCATCCCACAAACACATACAACACATAGGAAAAAATAAAAAACCTATGTGGAAGCACTAAAAAGTAGTAGGATTGCATGAGTCATTGTTTTCTTTTTACCTATTTAGCTTTTTTCCTCTAAATTCTCAGCATGAAATCTATGTTCTTTTGTGAGGAAAAAAATAGGTTGGGTTATTTCTTTTTAAGCTTTTGACAGTTTGATATGGTGATATTATTTTTTAACAAGTATGGTTATTTTTGGAGAATGTATTTATCATTATATATCTCTGATTTTAAAATGCAAAACTGTATGAGTCTACAATTATCCCAAAATAAAGTTTAACTTAAAAGCCAAAGTCATCAAATGTGAAAAATGACTTGATTTGTATATAAATAAAAAGGAGTAAATGTTGGACCCATACAGTTAAGCAGATCATTTGGGTCCCCGATTAAAGAAAAAAGACCTGGTAGTTATAAAAATATTTTAATTTCCACTGTTTTAAAGGTATTAATGCTTTCTCTAGTTTTTGCCATAAGACCATTAAACATTATTATCTTTTAATTTTTAAAATTTGGCTCATCCAGTTTGTTGTGTATGTCTTGTTTGGTACTTTTGAGGTATCTATAAATCATACTGTCTCTCTTTAATATGTCTACAAAAAATATTCTTTGCCAGATACTAAAAAGAGAGCCCATAATTATTACTTTTTACATCTTAATTGACTATGGGTGATGTTTAAATTTCTTTCCACTTTGTTTCATTTGGACTAAATGGCTTTACATGGCTTTGATTTCCCTGTATTTAACTTTTTTTTAAAAAAATTTATTTATTTAAATTAGTTTCAAGTATATAATACATTGGTTAGACATCTATAATGTTCATAAAACGATTCCCCCAGTTGCTCCCTCCCTCCCCTGGCCCTCCACCTAGCCATCATATTAATGCTAACTGCATTCCCTCCGCCAGGCTCCCCATCCCTGTGACCAACTATCAACTACTAATTTGTACTTCTTTAACCCTTCACTCCATTCTCCTAGCCCCTTAACCCCCTCCCCTCTGTCACCAAACTGTCCACTATATTTGTGAGTCTGTTTTTGATTAGTTTGTTCTTTTTGTTCCTTAGATTCCACATATAAGTGAAACCATATGGTATTTATCTTTGTCTCACTTATTTCACTCAGCATAATAACCTCTAGGTTATTGTAAATAACCATCCATGTCATTGCAAATGGTAGGATTTCATTTTTTTAATAACTGAGTAATATTCCATTGTATATACGAATCATAATTTTTTTATCCAGTCATCTATTGATGGGCATTTAGGTTGCTTCCATATCTTGGCTATTATAAATTATGCTGCCATGAATATTGGAGTGCATTAGATCTTTACAAGTTATTGTTTCGGTTTTCTTTGGATAAATACCCAGAAGTGCAATTGCTGGGCCAAAAGGTATATTCATTTTAAATTTTTTGAGAAACCTCCATACTGTTTTCCATAACGGCTATACCAATTTGCAATCCCACCAACAATGTATGAGGGTTCCCTTTTCTCCGCATCCTCGCCATACTTGTTTTTCGATTTATTGATGATAGCCATTCACAGGTGAGGCAATCTCATTGTTTTAATTTGCATTTCTCTGATGGTTAGCGACCTTGAGCATCTTTTCTGTCTATTAGCCATCTGTATGTCCTCTTTGGAGAAGTATCTGTTCAGATCTTCTACCCATTTTTTAGTTGGATTGTTTGTTTTTTGTTGTTGAGTTGTATAAGTTCTTTATATATTTTGGATATTAACCTCTTATCAGATGTGTCATTAGCAAATATTTTCTCCCAAACAGTCGATTGTATTTGTTTTGTTGATGGCTTCTTTTGCTGTACAAAAACTTTTTAGTTTGATGTAGTCCCATTTGTTTTTCCTTTTGTTTCCCTTGCCCGAGAAGATATATCTGAAGAGAAATCCCCTTTAGTAATATCAGAGCGTTTACTGGCTATGTTTTCTTATAGAAGTTTTATGGTTTCGGGTCTTATATTTAAGTTTTTAATCCATTTTGAGTCTATTCTTGTATATGGTGTAAGAAGGTGGTCCAGCTTTTTTTTTTTTTTTTTTTGCATGTATCTGTCCAATTTCTCAACACCATTTATTGAAGAGACTGTCTTTACCCCATTGTATACTCTTACCTCCTTTGTCATATATCAAGTGAGCATATAGGCGTGGATTTATTTCTGGGCTCTCTGTTCTGTTCCATTTATCAATGTATCTATTTTTATGCCAGTACTGTATTTAACATTTTAACATAAAGTGATCTTAAGCATATAAATAGATATCTGTTAAAAGCTTTTCTTAAAATATAACTTGTTTTTAGCCAACTATGTTAAAATAGCAAAAAGGGTCTTAAGTTTCAGCTTCTTGTTATAAGTTTATCATATCCCAATTTGAATTAAGGAACAAAGAGTGGCAATTAATCTATACATTTGAGAAATAGCATATTGAACATTCTTTATGCTTTCTTTTGAGGTTCCATCAGAATGCTTTGGTTGCTGCTGACAACAGAAAACCAATTTCGAACTGGCTTAAACTACAAAGTTTTATTGACTTGTTTAAGTGACAAGTAAAAGTAGCATAGCTTTCAGTTGTAGTTTGTTTTGACTGTAACCTCATTGATTCTCCTGGTTTGCCTCCCTCTCTATGTGGGGTTTCTCTTCATGCTGATTTTCCTCTTGGTTGAAAGATTGCTTCCATCAGCAACAGAAGGTACTTTTTATTTACATCCTTGGGGAGAGAGCATTCTCCACAACAATGGATCAAAAGTCCTGAGCTTTTATCTGATTAGACCACCCTTGACCAGATTACTGTAAGTAGTCAGAGGAATGTGATTACCCTAATTGGCTTGGTACCTGTAGGGAGGGCCTGCCTCCACAGCCCAGGGTAGGTTTAGTCTGCATAAACAGTGGGAAAGAGGTGTTCTCAGGAGGGGAGGGGAACTGAATGTCAGGCCACCGGGTAAAATCTGTTTCTAGTATAGATTCAGATAACGATATAGTTTAATAGAATTAGAGAGTAAGAAGAGAAGGAAAGGGCTGTGATGAATGAGTTTTAAGATATGGTTTTAATGATAGAAATACTATGTTTTATAAAATTATGACTTACTGATTTATGTCTTAGAAATGTATTTGTCAAGTGCATAAAAATTTTGTAAATTTCTTTTAAAAAATGTATTATAATTCATTTAAAAGACCTGTTATACCGAAGACCATTGCTTAAAGGTACTATTATGTTCTTGGAATGCTGGCTTAATTGTGTAGTGAGACATGTTGAAACACTACCTCCTTGTAAATAGGTTAGAACAGAGCACAGATCACATTAGGAAGCTTTTTGGGATCCCAAATTATTCCTCTTGAGCTCTTAAGAAAATCCGTATTAGGTAGCAGAAACCATATTTAGTATGGAAAGTTAGATACAACATAAAATATTAGATTTTCTTTATAGTTTTTTTACTATGATTTGGTTTTACAAAAAGATGCTCTGACTAGCAATATATGGAAATGAGGTTATAGAGTTGAGACTTATCTGAGATTATGCACATAAATAGGAAACTTATTTTTTTAAGAAAAAGTACTATCACAAACATAACTGAGTATCAGTTGTTAGAAATAGCTCTGGACACAAGAAGCTATTTATAAATTACAATTATAAATGCCAGAATTAAGGAAGAACAGAATTAGTCTATGCAAGTCTCAGATTTGTTTTGAAGTTCTAGGAGCATGAAATCTGTGATAGATTGGTTCATTGAACAATTTGTGTGCTTTAGATTACAGAGTGTCAAAGAGAATAGGGGACAAGCATTTAAAATCTAGAGTAATATCTATGACAGTATATAAAGCCTTGTGTTTTTGTTTGATCTTTGCCGTAGTCAAATTTTACACTGTGTTCTTTAGAGCAGAGTTTAAATTTTAATGTGCAAATGAATACCCCAGGGAGCTTGTTAAAATGCAAACTCTAATTCAGTAAATCTGTGGGTGGCTCTAAGATTCCTCATTTCTACAACCTCCCAGTTGGCACCGATGCTGCTGGAACTCAGCTATACTCAGAACAAGTCTAGAGATCATCTTACAAGTAGGGTCTTTCAGTGATTCGAAGACAGAATTACTCTCTACAAATTATGTGTCTTGGGGGGTATTTTTTGAATTGCATTCAGAAATAGTAACATTTTTTTAATGATCTTATTAATTAGGAATAAATATTTGCTATTGGTGATCTTATAATTGACACCAAAACTTACTCTGATCTCTGTATTCCTGATAAGTGGATAAGTGAGTAGCTTGTTAACTATTAGAGACTCCTTTGTGGGTAGTTTACTATTATCTATGATGAAGTACCTTTCCAACAGTGTGATTTTTAGGGTAGGTAGTATCGAAGGAAAATTGAATAGTACAAAAAATAAAGATCTGTGAGATATA
>NW_011889041.1:197955-337748 GCF_000151845.1 Pteropus vampyrus
TGTCTTAGAAATGTATTTGTCAAGTGCATAAAAATTTTGTAAATTTCTTTTAAAAAATGTATTATAATTCATTTAAAAGACCTGTTATACCGAAGACCATTGCTTAAAGGTACTATTATGTTCTTGGAATGCTGGCTTAATTGTGTAGTGAGACATGTTGAAACACTACCTCCTTGTATATAGGTTAGAACAGAGCACAGATCACATTAGGAAGCTTTTTGGGATCCCAAATTATTCCTCTTGAGCTCTTAAGAAAATCCGTATTAGGTAGCAGAAACCATATTTAGTATGGAAAGTTAGATACAACATAAAATATTAGATTTTCTTTATAGTTTTTTTACTATGATTTGGTTTTACAAAAAGATGCTCTGACTAGCAATATATGGAAATGAGGTTATAGAGTTGAGACTTATCTGAGATTATGCACATAAATAGGAAACTTATTTTTTTAAGAAAAAGTACTATCACAAACATAACTGAGTATCAGTTGTTAGAAATAGCTCTGGACACAAGAAGCTATTTATAAATTACAATTATAAATGCCAGAATTAAGGAAGAACAGAATTAGTCTATGCAAGTCTCAGATTTGTTTTGAAGTTCTAGGAGCATGAAATCTGTGATAGATTGGTTCATTGAACAATTTGTGTGCTTTAGATTACAGAGTGTCAAAGAGAATAGGGGACAAGCATTTAAAATCTAGAGTAATATCTATGACAGTATATAAAGCCTTGTGTTTTTGTTTGATCTTTGCCGTAGTCAAATTTTACACTGTGTTCTTTAGAGCAGAGTTTAAATTTTAATGTGCAAATGAATACCCCAGGGAGCTTGTTAAAATGCAAACTCTAATTCAGTAAATCTGTGGGTGGCTCTAAGATTCCTCATTTCTACAACCTCCCAGTTGGCACCGATGCTGCTGGAACTCAGCTATACTCAGAACAAGTCTAGAGATCATCTTACAAGTAGGGTCTTTCAGTGATTCGAAGACAGAATTACTCTCTACAAATTATGTGTCTTGGGGGGTATTTTTTGAATTGCATTCAGAAATAGTAACATTTTTTTAATGATCTTATTAATTAGGAATAAATATTTGCTATTGGTGATCTTATAATTGACACCAAAACTTACTCTGATGTCTGTATTCCTGATAAGTGGATAAGTGAGTAGCTTGTTAACTATTAGAGACTCCTTTGTGGGTAGTTTACTATTATCTATGATGAAGTACCTTTCCAACAGTGTGATTTTTAGGGTAGGTAGTATCGAAGGAAAATTGAATAGTACAAAAAATAAAGATCTGTGAGATATATGGATAGAAAACACCTCCTGCTTTTAAATATCAAAGGTAAATATGTCCAAATAACTACAACAGAAGAGTTAAAACATTAACTGTCCTAAAGGCATGGGTACCAACACTGAACTGGAGGTTAAAAGTAGAAAACAAAAGTATAACAGTATAGGGTCATTTTTGAATTAAGAATATTTATAATAGTTGGTATGTTCAACAGGCACAGCTCATGAAGTTACAAAATGCAACTTTTGTCTCTTGCCATCCCTTATGTTTATTTGATTAGGCAGTAGGAGAAGTCCTTTCCTTGACCCTCAGTGAAAACTCCCTTCAGCTCATGTCTTTTCTGGTCACTCTCAAGTAATTTTTTCAGCTGCCTCATAGTTATTTCTAGTCATGAACGTAATCTCAATTTGGTAATTAGAATAACCAGTCCTGTGTATGAATCAAAACTCCAAAGTAATTTAGCATTAAATCTCTTAACCTTTTGGGGGTTTTAGCAGGCCAGTACCAGTGGTCTGGGAAAAGAATATTGGTTGCTTTCCTCCTCTCACTTTCTTCCTGGCTTGCTAAAGATGTTTCTTTTTTCTCCTGGGTCAGGCCTTGCAGGAATAGAAATTGAGAGACAAGAACACTGTGGTAGGTGCTCTTGTTGTCTGATGGTGGGACCCTCTGGATGGCAGATGTTTAAAGATGATTCTCTAGGTAATCATCCTGGATTCCTCCAAGGTTCCCATTCTTGGGGATGTTCTTCTGGGCAAATGTCTACTTGATTCTGGAAGTTGCTTTGCCCTTTTGTGGGAGTCAATATTCTATTTCCATCTTCTTTATGCTAAGCTCTCATCACCCTGTAAGTGGCTCTGTTGGACTTGATTTAAAATGACTCCATGCTGGCATGTCTCTTAGACATGGTTCTCCTTTACGTACACGAAATTCTTGTGCATTCTCTCTTGCTATCAATGGGAGTGCAGTTGCTCCCAAATGCAGTTCTCTTTTTATCTGTTGGCCTGTCTTTCCACTCTTGCTTCCATCTTTCTCAGGGTTGAATTAAGGCATGATGAGTCCAGAGTATCCCTCAATGGCTGGGAACACGTATCAAGCTCCTTAAGTGTACTTGCTGAAGTCCAATCCTTCTAGGTTGAGATGAAGGAGATAATGATACTACACTTTTCCACTCACCTCACTTTCAAGAGAGAAGGGCTGGGGTGGATAGTACTTTCTCTAAAGAAATTTGTTATAAATCATCTTCCTTTCCCCCTCTTCTCAATTGTTTAAAAAAAAAAAAAAAGATTCTTGACGTGCTTGAGGGAGTTCCAGAATTGTGTAGGATTTATAGCTATTTCCTTTGTAATTTCTGCAAATAACGATCTTCTCACACGTATCTTGAATCTGATATTTGCTTTCTTTTATTGATACCTCAGTAAAAAAAAGAGCCCTCTTTTAAGTTCTTTTAATATTTATTTGAAAGGGTTTTTTTGGGGGGAGGGGGTGCTTTTTAGGATTTTCCTAAACATAAAAGAACCATATGCATCACAATTTGACAGTATTTTATCTCTATGTATGAATGATAATTTCTCGGGGAAATTAAAACAAGTAGTTGTCCAGCATTTGTCAGAATTATTATGTAACTGCAAAAGCAATCAGGTTGTCTGTTTTTTGTATTTTTGTTTCATTCTGGTAATATATTTAGGTTAAATAAGATGAGGTGGTTATAGCATCCAATGTGAAGGCTTAGTATCAGGTAAACCATCCTGCTTCAGATTGTTGTACCACTCTTTCTGGAGATTGTAATTTCTCTGGTTATAAATTATTTCTGTCATCTAGTCCAGGTTTTATATTTTCTGCAGTTGTTTTTTTTTTATTTTTGTTTTTTTGCTATTTTCTTTCTTCTTGTACATTGGGTAGGTCTACTTTTCCCCTGTGGGTTAATAAGCACACTTTCTTTCTTTATTCTTATGGCAATTGCCCTAAAGACACTTGATGTCTTAGTTTGAGCCTCTTCTCCCTAACCCCACTAAAATACACACAGCTGAGCCTCTTCTCCCTAACCCTGCTAAAATACACACAGTAGGGGTGGTATATTTGGGAGGTGATCCCAAGAAGCAGAAGTGAAAGACCAAGGAAAGAGGGAGAAAAACTCATAAAGGGTGTAGTGATGAGCACATTATTTCTGTAGGCAATTGGGGATTAATTCTTCTGAAGAACCATGTAGACAGTTCTCAGGATGGTCCCATCAAGGTGAAGCTGCAGTATTTACCCCATCTCCCATAAGTTGAAGCTTCCCCACCAGAGGCATTAATTCCCCTTTGAGGATGTGATAAACCAAAGGTTCTTTCTGAAATATCAGTAAAAGCCCTGAGGCAGAAAAGCAGGAGCCAAGTGCAGCATATGCTTGAGGTAGGATACTAGCAACAGGCAGGAACTGTCCTCCACAGCTGTAGTGAAATCAGAGGCTGAGGGGACAAGTGTAGGACCTCACTTGTTTATTTATCTCCCTTGATTACTTAAACATATCAATATTTTATCTTCTTCCCCTGGGATTGTTATGGACACTTTCTTTTATCCTTTGATCCTTGATTTTTTTCAACATTGTTTTTATTAGGCCATCATTCTTGCTGCCCATATCTCTAGTACTATCTGCATAGTTTGGGTTGTTTTATTTTTTAATCGTCGTAACATTATTTTTTTAATATTTCAGTTTTGATGTGTCGTCTTCTTTATATCCTTAGTTGTGGGAGTTCTGTTCAGCTAGTCTTCAGATGGTTATCCAGGGTAATTGTTCTATAATTAGTTATAATTTTGACATGGTCGTGGGAGGAGGCGAGCACAGCATTTACTTACTCTGCTATCTTGACCAGAGTCACTTTTTAAAAATTATATACTTCCTCTAAGGGTTTTTTTGAAAAAAACTTTTTAAGTGTCTAAGATCTTGTATTCCTGGAAATACCCTATCGGGCCCTTAAATTTAAATGACAATTGACATAAAATTCTAGGTTTAAATTTAACAAATAGTGGTATAGTAAAACTTAGTTAAAGAAAAGTTAAAGAATGATTAAATAATATTTGTAATTTAAGTAAATATTAGAGTAAATTCAAGTAAATATAAATTTATTTACCAATATACTAGTATAATCTTATCCATTTTATTCCTCCTTAAATTCTGACAAGGTCTTAGAGTGTGTCTGTCTGTCTCTCTTTTATCCCCCTCCAAATTCTGTATAATTAATTAAAACCTGTCTAGAGTAGGGAAGATTTTCCCAGATGAATCTTCTGCTTTTACAGTAATGGTGAACTGCCAGTTTTCACTTTTCTTATATGCTCTTATGCTTTCTACAGTATTCCCTCTGATGATAAACTAAACTTTTTTGGCCTTAGAGTATCTTAGGTAGCCCAGGTATGTATGTCTTGAATCTTAGTAGGAAATTCTTGTACCTAAGGGATCTGGAAGAAAGGGGCAACAGTAGGAAAACATGCCTTGATTCTAGGAAATCCTCTTGACCTTGGTGTAATTTTCTCTTGTTGCCTACACACCTGCTTTTGTCAATATGCTGCCTGATTCAACAGTGAATCATTAATAAAAGAGCTTTTTCCAGAAGGTTGCTTATATTTAATCTTAGATTTTATCAACCTAATGTGATAATTGATAGATAAAATATTATCAATGAGTGTAGTATGAGAATTAAGCAGTTAAACAGGGTAAAACTAAATTAAACTTTTTCCTTCTGTGTTTTTTATATATACATATTATATATATGTAATGTGTGTGTGTGTGTGTGTGTGTGTGTGTGTGTGTGTGTGTATTCTCCCCGCCCCCCCGGCACTGGTTCTTAAATTATGTTAGCATCATTGTTATTCTGCTACCGAAAGAAAATAATATAGATTTTTTTTAAAAAAAAAGTAAATAGAATGAGCAAATTATGATTTTTTTCCTCTTAGCTTTTCTTAGATCTGTGTGAAAAGAAATTAAGAAGCAAATGACAAATATTAACAGGAAGAACTTGGCAACAGCCTATCATTTATGCTTAGTTTACCATTCTCTCTAGCCCTTACAATGTATTTAAATATATCAGTATTTTGGGGTGTTCCATACACATTATGTATAGTTTTGAGGTACTTTGATGCTTATACAAGTTTGAGAACCACTGTTTTTGGTAAAAAAATGGTTCTTTGGATTAGGAAATAGTTTATATGTTAAAAAATAAGCAGAGTGCTACAAAGATGAATTCAACATTTATTTACATAAAAATTGCTTTGATAGGTAAAAGTTGCCCTTACCCTACATAGTATTGTTTCATTAATGTAAATAACATTTTTATTTTATGACCTTACAGGAGCCCAGGCTTGTGTGCTTGTATTTTCTACCACAGACAGGGAATCTTTTGAAGCAATTTCCAGTTGGAGAGAGAAAGTAGTAGCTGAAGTTGGAGATATACCAACTGTACTTGTACAAAACAAGATTGATCTCTTGGATGATTCCTGTATAAAGAAGTAAGATAGCTACTTTTGAGGGGGTGGTAATAATTCTATAAAGTTAAAACCTATTTTAACTTTTGCATAGACATTAGAAACCTAGGGAAGTTTTTATAAAGACTGCCTTATACTTAAAGTTTCTGTGAGCTATTCTGAGTGATTGGTTTGGTTTTAAACATGTTCATACCGAAGCAAAGGTATAGAAAATTAAAGGAATAAATTTTGAATGCCCTTTTAGAATTCTAGTGTTACATCCTTGCACCACAAATCCAATTCTTCATGTTAAGTCAAATCTAAATTTAGTAAGAATGTTAAGAAAAACATCCCTAGATGTTTTAATGTCTGGAATAAGTAGCTATCTTATGTTGATGAGTTTAAAGATAAGTAGTTCAGATTCATATTGTTTTGAATATTCAGAACTGTTATGCTCAAATTTGTGAATGAAGTTTAGCATCTAGATAATTTCTTTCTATTAGTATTTGCTCTTTGTATTATTAACGTCTTGCTAGCTTTGAAAATCTTTGCTTGGCTTTTACTTTATTGTTTTATGTTATGTTATCTGTTAATAAATTAGTCCAAAACTTAGTGACTTAAAACAACAAACATTTATTATTTCAGTTTCTGTGGGTCAGGGATTTAGAGTGGCTTGGTGGTGGTTCTGGTTCAGTTTTTCACGAAGTTGTAGTCAGGGTGTCAGCGAGGCCTATAGTCACATACAGTCTTGACTGGGGCTGGAAGATCTACTTCCAGGATGGTTCACTCACTTAGCTGTTGGCAGGGGGCCAAAGTTCCTTGCCCTGTGGACTTTTCCCTAGGGCCGCTTGAGTGTTCTCACAACATGGCAGCTGGCTTGCCTTAGCAGGTGATTCAAGAGAGAGCAAGGCAGAAGCCACAATGTCTCTTATGGCCTAGTCTCAGAAGTAATATACTATCACTTCTGTGTGTTATTGATTACACAGACCAACCCTGGTTACAGTGTGGGAGGAGACTACACAAAGGTATGAAGCCAGAAGGAGGGGTGGGGGACGGAATCATTGGGAACCATTTTGGAGCATAGCTACTACTACAGTGTTCATAAAATCAGGTGTCCACAGTCAGAAGTCATAATAAAACTAAAATGAGGAGTCCACTTTTGTAGACACAGTCATTAATGTACTGACTTTGCCTTTGGCAGCAAAGTAGTTTCAGAGCCAGTAAGAGTAAAATAAGTAATGTCAGTATATGCTTTTCAGAGTTCAATTCAGATTTTAAAAGTAGAGGAGAGGAAATTAAAGTATTATATTAAAAAAGTGATATTTAGATATTTTAAGGCTAGAGTTGAGTGACTTTACAGTTACAGTATAATGGTTGGTGTTTATCCCCCAACAGTGGTGAAAACTAAAAATCCTGTTCAAGCACTGAGAACATAACTTTAACCAGTCTGGAATGTCTGACATCCCTCACCCCCAAGCTGTATTCACTAAATGTAATAAAAGTGATTTTTTAAAACAAACTACCAGAAAGTACCTTTATAAGCATTTTTTTTAATTGATGTATATAGTGAGGAAGCTGAAGCACTGGCAAAAAAGCTAAAGCTAAGATTCTACAGAACATCAGTGAAAGAAGATCTAAATGTGAATGAAGGTAAACTGCCTTTAAAAAAATTAACAGGAAGTTTGTTTTATTATTATGTTTTTTCTATTGTGTTGTTTAGAAAACATTTTTAATAAAAGAATTTTCTTGTTACTTATTAAGTAAAATTTAAAGGTATCATCTTTGAGTTAGTCTTTATTTACTAATGTCTTAGAACACTTATTACTCTACAGCAAAAAAAAAACTTGTTTTTTTTTTTAGTCTTTAAAAATAAAATACTGTGTAAGTGAGTATGCTTGTATGTGTTTTTCATCCATAACTTAAAATTACTGAATTGTTTTAGAATTTCACAGTAGTGGATATTCCATTAGGTAGTTACAATGACCTTAATTTGTTTAATAAGACTTCCTAGTTCAAGAAAGTGATATTAGAGAAAGATGATTGTTATTTTTCTCATTCCACAATTGTTACTTAATTTTATTAAATTCCAACCTGGTTGTTGTTGAGATGTCTTCTGGATAGTTTTTTTCACCTATAGAAAGGAGACATCTTTTTTAAGACTGAGTCATTTGTGTTGCTGAATATTACTATTTACTATTACTTAAAACTAAAGAGCCAATGACTACAAATATTATTCATTTCTTTACTAATGCCACTATATGTTTATTACCGTTGTACTTAGGTATTGCTCAAACACATTTTTAAAGTTGAATTTTTTCAATTAGATCGTATACTTCTAATTCTATTTCAATTTTAAATTCGTTTAGTAAGTATAAATATAGTTAAGTAATTGAAATAACAGATTTTATATGTATAAATCATACTGACCTGGTTAGGGTTTTCGTTTTTGTTTTTATTCTAGTTTTTAAATATTTGGCTGAAAAATATCTTCAGAAACTCAAACAACAAATAGCTGAGGATCCAGAATCAATGCATTCAAGTAGTAACAAAATTGGTAAGTACCCAGGAAGTTTTAGAACCATGTTTACCTGGTAAATTGATTTTCTGTTCATTATTACCATAGTTACAATATTTTATACAATATGCTCATTTTTTTAAGAAACGTAATTATAAAGTTTTAGGTCAGAAATTAGTAAATTTAGGAGTATCAGCTCTCTTACTAAAGGTATATTGATTCTCACTGTAGGATATATTGAATACAGGCTCTCTTCATTACAACATCCAAAGACCATTTGTCCTTCCTATGCGACCTTGTGCCTCATTATTATATGTATACCCATTTACTGGTTCCACCAGAGGTCTTGCTATTTCTTGAGCATGCCCAGTGCTGTCTGTCTTCTTCACTTTTGCTCATTTCATTTCTTCCATCAAAAATGACTTCCTTTCCCATCCTCTGTCAAAGAACTATTCATTCCTCAGTGACTGTCTAGAAAGCTCTCTCAGCTATATAGTTGGCTCAAGCAAGAACCTCATGCTTTTCCTCTAAACAAAGAGAGATCTAATCTAAGTCCAGGACATTGCCAAGTGTCTAGTTCCACCTTCTTCATGTAGTTCATCCTTTCTTATGAATTAGCTGTAATCAGTCCTTCCTTTGAACCATATGTGGGATCTTGTGTGTCTTTAATGCACTTAACATATAACGTCTTAGAGCATTACTTGTTTGTATACTAACTCACCACACTTGAGATTGTCAACTTCTCATGGGCAGGATTTGGTCTTAGTCACCTTTATATCGTTTATAGTGTCTCTGGCCCAGAGTTTTTGTATCATGGATGATAAATAGTTCGTTAATTGGATTTTACATTTTAAGATCAGCAGAGTTCAAAATGGAAATTATAAAAGTTAAAAGTCTTTCTTTAGTTCATCCCTTTTATCTACTCATGACTTTAATTATCTGTAGACCATTCTGTGTTATTCTAGCCTAGACAGGAAAGTCGTATGTTACTACCAGCTTTTACATCTGCAGTATTTTTAATTCATATAAAATTTCACAAATACTGTTAACTACAAATAAGGTATTCTTGAGGAAGTTAGATGATGTAAAGTTAATAAGTGAAATTATTAAAATTATTGTAATTACTGATACAGAATTTCAAAAACAGATTGTTAATGAAAAGATGCAGAACAATGTGTAGAGTAAGTCATATTTGGGTAGCAAAGGGAGGAAAAGAAGAGTATATATACATTTTTGTCTACATATATGTAAAATAACTCTGGAAGGATACACAGGGAAACAAAACATCCATGCCTTGCGGGAGGGAAACTGTCACGGGGTGGATGGCTAAGGATGGAAGGGAGACTTCACTGTGACTCCTTTTGTATCCTTTAACTTTGAACTATCTATATCGGCTATTAAAAATAAATGAAAGCAAAATTGTATTAAATTTGTAAATACTTGAAAATATTACTGATTTACTAAGAAACCAGATGCACAGTCTCCTGTAACCTTGAAGCGTATCAGTGTCAATCTGTGTGTTTTCCCTCAATTTATACAGGTGTCTTTAATACATCTGGTGGAAGTCACTTGGGTCAGAATTCAAGTACCCTTAATGGTGGAGATGTCATCAATCTTAGACCCAACAAACAGAGGACCAAGAAAAACAGAAATCCTTTTAGCAGCTGTAGCATACCTTAAAATGTTTAGGGAAGAAAAGGATTGACTATATTGTGCAATTCAGTAAGAGCTATATCCAGCTGTCATGATGTTACAAATTTTTTAGCAGACTTTGCACCTAATGGCTCTCTGAAAGTTGACAGACTTAAATATTGTTTGCCAGTGCTTTTCAGTATGGAGTAAGATCTTTGGTGGAAAAGTTACTGCCCTGTGGACTTATTTTAATTTTTTACGTTAGACGAAGCTTCTCCTGTTTTTGAAGGAATGCTGTAAGAAATGTCAAAAACAGGTTTTGCTGAATTTTAAATGCTGGAAAACATAAATGAAATGCCTAAATATATTGGTACAGATTTATTATTATGGGTAAAGGAAAGATAGCAAGCATTCTTTTTCTGAAATGGGTCATCTAGCTTTTCTAGAAAATAGTATTGAATCCAAATACTTAAAAAAAATAATATTGAATGGTAAACCCTAAATCTTGTCAGACTGCATTGGTGTGTATTTTGGCAATGTTACTTGTGCAATATCTGTATAATGTGGAATGTGGAGGTATGCATGCAGATATCTGGTACTGAAGTAAACTGAAGGTGTGCGCAGTGTTTAAGGAAACAGAATCTAATTAATTCATTCATTGAACCATTTACACATCGTATGTATGTTAAAAGTTTTTATTTTCAAATAAGAAATTCCAGACATATTTTGCAAAGGAGATGGGATTAAAAAGTGCTTTGTGCCAAAAGTACCATACCTAATTTTTACAGTGCTTTACTATCAGAATTTATATTGTTTATAATATCTTTTAAAAGCAGTTTTCCTCTCTGACAGGGTAGATAAAAGAGGAGTATAAATGGTTTAATGCTAGAGTTTCTCTCAGGTGAGACTTGTTGCAGATCTTTTTCGTATGTTCATCCATAAGCACGGTGAGCTTGTGCTGGCCAAGTCCTTAAGAAGATACACAGCACATCTGCAGTTATTCCTTAGGACCTGTGAAGTGTGGTAGGGCATCTAACACTTTTGCTGCTGACTGAAGATGCAATTTTGAACTTTTAGGGTTATGCTAACAATGTTTTTAAATGCACAGAGATGATCTTTTGTCATAATCCATATTATGGATTTTATAATGCCCTACAACTGTAAAGCATCTTTTTGTTTACACATTTTTGTATGGTATTTTAAGATTATCACTTAAAAATTTCTATAACCTTTGGTTTGTATAGCACTTTCTCAAGACCTCTGTCAGGACCAGATACAAAATAATTTCTTTTTTAATATGTAATCATGTGGCAGGGTATAAATTTTGTGACTTGGGACAATAGCTTTCTAAGATAATTGCATGAACTCTGTTAAAACTGATTACCTGGTTTTTACAGGATTTCAAAATATGTAAAAATAACTTTTCTTGGAAAATGTGTCAAAGTCCTTTTTCATTGTACTAAATGCATCATGTTTTATATATTCCTTTTGAATTTCTTTTTTTTGTTTTTTTTTTGAAGTCTTCCATCTATACCACTCTCATACTTCTGTCCAGATTAATGTTGAGAACCTACTAGAATTTTCGGGGGCATGTCTTTGTTAAGTAGTCAAGAGTGGATGTTTGCTTTTCATAACATTGAAATAATCTGGCATTATCTATTTCAAAGTAGTACAATATGTTTATTTTTGTGTCACCAGTTGTCACCACTCCCATTGTTGGCAGTGGGATAGGTGTTGGGGAAAAACTCAGTTCCTCACAATGGGTACCTGCTAGTGATTCATCTTTCCTTTTCTACTCTCTTGAAACATATAGTCTTTTTAATTTTTGCACAAAATTTAGTAAGCGTCAAATAGTCTTTAGTAACAGAAAAATCACATTATGTTCTATGGTGTAGTTCTATTTCATATTAATTAAATGTGTGGGTAAAAGTTTGTTACTTTTATATATAAACAATGTAATAATCTGATGATGGTTGCAATTCCTCTGATATTTGTAATATAATTTTATGTACTTAGTTTTGTCCTTTTTTCCCTTTATAAAAACTGAAGAGAGATCTTTGTTACACATTTAAATTTTTAATTTGTTCTTCTGTATTTTAAATTTAACCTTAATCATTTAAAATAAGTAGGCTTGAAAATCAGCCACAGGTGATATGTTAAATACTTTCACAACTTAATTATAAAACCTTCTAAATTGACATTAATTTTTTTTTCCCTTGACACTTTTAAAATTCTGTTAATTTTTAATGAACTGTGGTTGCTAAAGAAAACTTGTCTAAGACTCCAGGATGTTGTGCATTTGTGCTCTAATGTACTTTTTTACGTTATAACTAATTTTTAGCACACAGATGTATAGCTGTGGAATAATTGTAATATTTCAAAGTTTCTAAGGTATCCTTTTCCTTTCAGTTTCCCTATTGAATTAAATAGCATACAGAATACCCCATAATAGGCAACATAGTTAAATAAAACCAGGCTAAATGGTTTCCATTTATCTGCCCAAAGTTTATAGCACACATGTACTTTTTCAAAATAAAGTAAAACTGACACTAACAAAAAAAGAATAAACACTTTTCCTCATTGTGGAGTGAAGTGAGACGGTTGCTTCAGAAGTTGGCAATGCAGTGCTTAGAAAGAACTCTCAACACACTCCATTGTGCCTGTGCCTTTGAGGAGCTGGGATCTTTTTTGAAGATCTTACAATGGGAAACAGACCTCAGGACCGAATGTTCCAAGTTAAAGTGAACTGCTTTAATGTAAAATATGGTAGTTAATGTCCTTTTCAAAACCTTTGAAACAGTTACTGGTAACTTGCTGAAATGCTCCACTTACTATATTATTTGGGTATCTGTTTCTCTGAAAACTGTAAAAATCTGTCCCACACTGTAGAGTCAATCTAATGAACAGATTTATTCAGTTTTAACTGTTAGTCATAAATACCATGTGTACATTTCTCTTTAGGTTTACACCCTAAAACATGTAAGCCTATCATACAGGTGAATTTATTTGCTAACAAATATTTAAAACCACAGTGGACTCTGATATATCCAGTCACCTAACTCCCAGGTAACTGGATGGTTTGGCTGTAATAACCTTTATTAAGTAGTGCTCCTTTTCTTCTCTCTTGAATTATCTATAGAAGGATGTTGGTGAGTAGTCTTAAAAATAAAAACTTTAGATTAAAAAGAAATCTGAACCCCTTCTATATTTTTATTACTATTAAATAATGCTTTTACAAATTTGAATGGAAAACCACTTGTAAGTATTGCTATTGAGTTACAGTTAAGCCCTTGAGTTTAATTTAAAATATACTACATAAAAATTTCATGAAGATGAATTCCAGTAATCAAAAACTAAATGCATTTCATAGCTAGAATTTTGTATGATAATGTATCACCAATGTGGAACCAAACAGTAAAAGGTATAATATGACTTCTTTAAGAATCAAAATAACTTAAAAATATTTCATATTTCAGATACTCTGCCAGTATTTAGCATCCTTGTTTTATTGATAGTGGATATTTCATGCAACTTAGTAGCACTGTGGTTTAAGTATTTTGCCCTGGAAACTAAGTTTCTTTTCTAATTCTGTATCAGTCTGTTTTTAAAAAAATTTTTGTGTTGTTTCGAGTCTCTGTCCACCTCCAAGCCCCCCACCCCCGTGAATTAATACATTTACTTTGTCCTGTGGTACAAAATGTAGTTCAGATTTATTTAACAAGTGCTTTCTATGTTAGCTATTATGCTAAGTACCTTGCGTGGCGTATCTCAATTCACAGGAGCATTATCACCACCATTTTACTGCTGGGGAGGGCAGGGTTGTGCCCTGGGCCCTCTGCTGGTAGGAGATGGGGCTGGAAGCTTGCGCCAGGTCTTCCTGCTGCGAAGCTTAACACACTGCCTATGTGGTTTGTTTTGTCACAGGCCTTGTATTATCTTTGTCCCTGAGGTCTGATGATTACAGTTGGAGATGAATTTGTAATACTCCCTGGATCCAAATGCTAGGTCAGTTTTCCAGTTCTGAGTTTTTCGATCTTTCCTGACATATTTTGTCAATTCCTGCACAATTGTGCCCCGCTTAACCTGTTTTGGTCCCCCTTGAAATACGGCGTATTAAAGCTGGGCTGTATACTGTAATTGGCCCTCACCAAATGTGTGACTGTCACAGTGATTCAAATGCCCACTATATGCAAAGGAAGCATATTTGCTACAATATTTACTGGTCTGAGGTGAATGATTAAAAGATTTGTGTGGTCCCGTTGAAGTTGTTTACTCTTAGTTCATGACTAAAAACTTAAAATGGTTATGTCCCTAAGCAGAAGGTCCATTTCATTTTGCTTGTTTGTTGTGAACAGACACAAAAAGTTCAAGTTTACTGCTGTCCTTGTTGTCTTGCCTTTTCCAAAATTCTCAGCTTTTACTTTCCATTTTTTTTTGAATAATTGTAAAACCCAGCTTTCAAAAATAGCATGATCACATATATGTACTCCAGAAGTATTAGCTTTATCAAAATCAACATTTGAAAGGGACAAATGCATAGATGTTTCCTAGTTAAAAATCACTGTGTGTTACTTTCATTGGTCAGATCCTGACTCTGCTACTTTCAGTGGTTGTTCAGTTCTCTCATGCTTTCCAATTTTAAAATGTTGAAGCAAAGTTCTCTAGTTATCACCTCTTCAGGATGAATTCTGAGCATTCTGAATCAGGGTACTAGACTCAGCTCCAATACAAAAGACCATGCCTGCATTTATTGTATCCCTATACAAAATACCTCACTTGGCTAATGTTTTACTAAAGGGTGTACTCCCTTCATAAAGAATACAGTGTGAATGGGGTGCCCCCTAGAGGATGCAGTACTAGTACTGGGAGGGAAGCACAGTGGGAAGCCACCACCAGTTCCCGTTTATTACTATTCTTATCCCTCTGAAAACTTTAGGGATTTTTCTTCTTCAATGTCAGGAATTCCTACACTAGAATAATACTAGGAGGGACAATTCTACATTTGTCAAATTTTTAATAAGGCGGCAGTGTCACTCTGTCCTCAGTTGATGAACATGGAGTGCTCTTCTGTTAGCTCTTCTGCAGGTCCTGCTAGCTTTGCACTAGAAGAGCCAGGGTGGGGATGGGAACACTACTGGGTAGCCATGCTCATGAGAGATGGCAAAAGCGTTGCCCTAAAATTTTACACTACATTCTAGAAATGGTATGACATCGGGATAGGGTTGTTAGGGAATGTAATGTATCAACAAAACATATACTCTGAATTCCCTTACGATCCCACTCTATTACTTCTATAAAAGACAACCTAAATGAGGGTAAAAATGTGACGCTTGGGGGTTCATCATTTGAAGAAAAATTACACTTTGTTCTTAAATTTTCAGTTCTTAAAAATTACACTTCAGTTCTTAGAATCAACACATTGAGGTCACTACCCCTTGAATGCGGCTGTAGCTGGAAAGAAGTACAGAGGGCTGGAGGCTGGCAGACCAGGAACTGAAACAGCTTGGATATTACAGATCACAGCTACAGAAGTCTGATAGGGAATGGCCTCCAGTAAACTCCAGTGAAAAAATGAGACAGAAACAATGCAAAAGAATACAAAGGTTGAGGAGGTAGAGCCGGAATAGTTTGTGGTAGGAAAAGTCCTGATGCAGTGTAAATGGAAGGGGATAGTATTTCCCTGAGTAGAAGGGATCTGCAGATACTGACTCCTTGAGAACATGAGGAAAACTTGGTTGTCTGTTTAATTTTCAAAAAGCCAATAAAAAGATGGCACAAAAAATCCTTATCTGACAGTGAATCTGATGACGATAAAGCAGAATCTGTTGACAAATCAAGAGCCTTTGCCAATGTTATCAATGAGAATCAGTGTTTCCCATGAATGACTTGGGGCTGGTAAAGCAACCATGAATGTCCTTAGATTGTAATTGCTTTTTATGATAGAGTAATTCGGCATTTTGTCCAGAAAACAAAGTTCCATACTGCATTTAGAAATATACATATAAATATATAAAACCAACCTGGATCTTAAATTTTTTTCCAGTGTAAAAGAATAATAAAAACTGAGTTTGATATATTCATTTGCAGTAGTATTTGGGAAAATTGAGGGTTTTGTGTATCAATAACTAATAATAAATAAAAGTACTCTATAGTTGCTTCATTTATCACAGATAAAAGAATACACTAGTCAACCTTATTGGTAAACAAAACACAAACTAAAAGTGTTTCATATCTGATGTTAGAAAAAATAAAGCTCAATGCTGGAAAGCTTTCAGTGAAATAGCTACATTTTAATTATTGAAGACAACTCATACAAAAAAAACCGTAAATATGTCAGGACATGAAAATGTATATACCCTTGACCCAGTAAATTTCACTGCTGAGAATTTATACAAAGAAAATCAAAAAAGAAAGAAAAAGCTCTATGTACATAAATGGTACATATGCAGTAATAGCAACAAATTGGAAACCTAAGTGTCCAGTAGGGGGAATGGGTAAGTCAGAGATTTTTAAGTTGACAATTAAGCACACTTTATAGCAGCATTTAATTTTTTTTTTTTTTAAAAAGGCAAGTTACAACATATTTACATAATGATTAAAATTTTAGAGAAATGATGCATCTGGAAAAAGATATGTAGTTGACAGTGTTAAAATCAGATGTGAATTTTGTCATGTTTTCATGTATATGAAGAAATACAGTATGAGATGCATAAATCTTTTAAGTTCAGATAATTTGATACAGATGTCTTAAACTGCTGAATGAGAAGATGTTGAGAAAGGTTCTTATCGTATGATTCCTTTTATTCCTCTAAGCACACTGCTTAGCCAGCACTAGATGTGAAGTGTGTGCTGCTGCTTAAGGTAAAGAATTTCTGGGCAACCACATGCCCCACATGCCCACGTGTCTCCACACCAGACAAAGCCCAGGAAAGAACAGTGATACTTTTTTTACCCCCTAGCTGAGCACTTACTTGCCCCTACATACAAAGTATTCATCCACAGAATAGTAAAAAACATGTAGATTAGGTGCTAGATCCTAGTACAAGACAAGAATTCAATCTAAAAATCTCTAGAAAGATAAAATATTTCTACTTTTGTTATACACAAAACTGATGACACTGGAATATTTTCATCATCTGAAACAACTTTCAGTATCAAATGAGTGGTTATGCCTAACATAAAGAACTAGTTACCACCTAAAATAGTATTTTATCATTTTTATGCCATTATTTCTAAGTGCTCTCAGGTTTGAAAACTAATTAAATCTGCTTTCAGCATTTTGTTGCAGAGTTTTGCAACCAGCTCCTTTAGAATGCTCTAACAGCTTGATGGCCTTGTCAGAATTTTCAATATTTCTAAGCAGAGTCTCTAATCTTCTCTTAATTTTCTTCTGATCTTCCAATGCACAGCCAATTACTATGGATTGAAACTTCTGATCAACTGGCCCAGGTGGCACCTCAGACGAGCATGCACTGTAGAGCGACATTAGGTGACTCCTGGCATTTCCCACATCATCCAGAAACTTACTGACCACCTCATCAATAATCCTGGTGGCATGCTCTAGGGACTCTTGCTGCTGAGGGTTTCTAATAGTTTCTACTGAAACTTCAACAGTGAGGGTTCGTCCCATCAAACGGTTTGCAGTTATATTTAATTCTTCTCTTTCTCCTAAACATAAAAAGTTTGAAATATCAATCAATATGATACATAAACTTACCTATGTTGAAAGGGTTCAGAACAGGCCTCTCCAAGATGTGCCACTCTGGCATGTGAATTATTTTGAGCTGAAGGCGATTTAGAACTGTGCGCTCACAAAAACTTTTGTCTCTCCCTTAAAGAATTTAAGTTAGGGGTCTTGCTTATAACAAGAGTGGTTACCAGAGAAGCTTTTTAAGACCTATCCATAGGGCAGAGCAAACTTCGAATTACTGAACATCCGCTCTTATCCTACAAATCTCCCTCCTCGAGGCCCTCTGAAGCCCCAGGTGCCTTACCTCATTCCGTAGCTCACACTGTCACATATACCTCATTTTTCCAATCTGCTTCTACCTTTCTTTCAAGTATGTGGGGTTACCACATGTACGTGTGTAATTAAATTTGGTTATTTTCCTCATTAATCTGTCTCATGTCAATTTAATTATTAGACCAGCCGAAAGAATCTAGAAAGGTAGAGAAAATTCCTTCCCTAACAGTGTCAAGAACACTAAGGTATTCATTTGTGGCTAAGTCTGTTTTCTGTAATCACCCCTGCTATGAATTTTTTAAGGGTAAGAGTTAAAACTATAGCATATGAAATGAACTGATGAAATGTACTGGATTACAGAGAGGCTGTAGAATACTTTTCCCTGAAAGTCTTCATACATGGGAGACCAGATGACTTCCTTAGTTGTAAGTTTGCAAAAGTTTGTGCAGTTATGCATAATTAACACAGAATGAGCAGTGAGCATAACCAGAGTTCTGTGCTGCTTAGATGTTCTGGATCTCTCTATAAGGATGCGCACGTGGGGAGGAAAAATAATTTTCCCTCTATCTGAGTTCTTATCTGAGAACCCTTGTAATAAGAGACAGATTAACAAGAAAAAAAAACATTTATTAACATGTATTTCTCACATATATGTGAGAAACTGAGTAACTCTAAGATGGCCCAAACCACTGCCTTAAATACTATCTTCAGCTAAAGACAAAAGAAAGACGTTGGGGAGAGAGGGAAGCCAGTTACAGGAGGTTGCCAGGAAAAGCACAGTAAACAAGGGTAAGATTTACCATCCTCTTCGTGGTATAGAGAGGGAGACACGCAAATGTAAATTTATAAATGTAATACCCTTACAAAAAAATAACTTCTGCTCTGTTTTCAGAGCTGCTCCTGTGTCTGCAGTTTCTCAAAAATAATCAGCCCAAAACGATCCTTATGCCAGAGAGGGATATTTTGGGGTGGCATATTCTGCATGTTTATCAGACTACAATGCCCCCAATTTTGGCTGAGAAAACATAGTCATGATAGTGGAAGAAAAACTGGCCTCGAAAATTAGGCATTGACTTCACTCCCTCCAAACAAATTTAAGATGGCCAGTGCTCTAAGTCTTGACCAGCACTAAAAGGCAATGATGGGGAAAAGGGCTCTGTCAACATTTCATTATTTATTTACATGAACAATTCAGCAATCTATTTGTTCTGTTCTGCAACCTCCTTCCTAATTTATCTTTGGCCAGGATGGTGAAGAGACAGACTAGATCTTGACCCTGTGTAACAGTTTGGGTGTGGAGTTAGACTGCACACTTACCACACCAGCTACCTGGCCCACTAGTTTGTCCTATAATGCACCAAAGCAGCTAAATTAAAAAGTCCACTGCCAATGAAAGAAAATCACATGACCTGTTCCTCCATAGGCAGTCTTGCTTTTTGCAGGAAAATGATAGCACATTTTTCCATTAATGGGGTTTTACTGGGTCTATAATTTATTTTCTCTGCATTTTCTCCCCTTCATCTAAGTTACACATCAATTCATCTCTTGTCTTTACTTCTCTGCTTCCAATCTCTCACCTTTTCCCTCTGCTTTTACATCTTCTACATTCTAGGAACTTCTAAAGAACTGAGGTTAGAATGTGAACCTGAGGTCAAATGCTTGGTCTTATTGCTTGGGGTCAGCTCTTCCGCCAAAGTAGCTTGAAGGCCTTTTTCTATCACTTCCAGCCCCGACCTCGGCATGGAGTACAATCTCTGGGTCAGTGGCTCTTGTAATAAACTGACAGCTGCAGCTTCTGCCTGCTGCCAACATTAACGGCTAAAACTTAGCGTACTCATGCCACAAGTCAAGGAAAAATTGCGCCACACTTATAAACCCCTTAAAGGAGCATAAACGGGAAGTCCCCATCTGTGGAAACAGCTCTCACCGTCGCTGATCTGCCTCATGTCCTGGCTATTTTGGATACTGTGAATCATTTCCAGGAGGATTTCTTTCTCTTGCTCGACAGCAGTTGCTGCTTCTCTCAAAGCTTCCACCCTATATAAATTGGGAAAACACGACAGTTACTATATGGAAAATTAGTTTTCCTCATCTTCCTATCAGTGCATCCAACTCAGGTTTAAAAGATCATTAGTAAAACTTTTCAAGAAGTCTTTATTCCTTTTTATTTTGTATTCTTCCATTTTTCTATTCTTTTTAATCCACTTAACCGGCACCCATTTTCCTCCTGGCTCATAGGGCAATTATTCTATTTACTGTTTGTCTGTTTGTTCTTTCGAAGTATGTATTTGTATATTCATCTATTTTCAATTTTTTTATATTTCACTTTGTTTCTTTTTTCACTTAGCATTATTTTATTAAGAACCACGCACGTTCCTATGTGAGCATCTAATCAGTAGCTCCTAATTGGTGCCTAAGACTCCACATGTATACCCACCTGAGTTGACCTCCACTATTCTCCCAGTGGAGACATTCACCTTGTCCCCCAGCTATTCATCGCCACAAATAACACTTCAACGAACACACGTCCCCTTATGGACCTGAATGAGAATCTCCGCAGGATATATCTCAGGGCAGAAGTACTATGACAAAGAGTATGTGGACCCTCAATTTGACTCAGTACTAGGATTTCTCTCTAGAATGGCCATACCAGGCCATACTCCTGGAAGCAAAGCATAGGAGTCCCTGTGTCCCCACATTCCTACCAATACTCAGCATGTTCCAATTTTCTAACTACTTGTTGCCAGTCTAATGAGTGTACAGTGATATGTCAGTACTTAATTTGCAATTATTTTATTAATTTGAACATCTCTGCATCCTTGTTAGCTTGTTCATATATCTTGTCCAATAGCTTTTGCCTATTTTGTTTTTTCTTTTTAAACAGGTTACTGCCCTTTTGTTGATTTGCATACTCAAGGTACGAATCCCTTGTTGGTTACAGACAATGCAACCATCTTCTCCCATCCTATCATATATAAACTTTGGGATACCCTTCACTGAACAGAGATCCTTACTTCGAAGTGATCAAATTCATCTTTCCTTGGTTTAGTTTGCTTTATGGCTTTATGCTTTATGAAATTTTGTTTCAGGGTTTTACCCATCCCTAGGTCATATTTGCCTACACGTCCTCTTAACTCTATAATGTTTTACCTTTCTCATATTTACATCTTAATCCATCTAGAATCCACCCTTGTATGTAGTTAGGTAAGGATTTTATTTTTCTCCAAATAGTGAATATTTTCCCTAGCATTATCCACCAAAACTCTATCTTTCCCCCAATGATTTGTAGATTGTCTACCTCTGAAATCTCTATTCCTTCCATTTATTTGAATGTTCTTACACCAACACCCACTTTAAAACAATAGCACCAGCCTTGTAACATTGCCTTAATATTCAGTAGGAACGGCCCTCTAATCATCTTTAAAGATAACTTAGCTATTTAGACTTTTATTCCTCCATATAAACGCTAGAGTAAGTTTTGGGGGTTTTCAAAACACTGGAGTAAATGTGACATCTTTATAATACTGTCATTCCATGCAAGGGCATGATATGCCTCCATTTATTCAGATCCTCTTCTGTATTTATCAGAGTTTTGAAGTGTGCTCTAGATACTTCGTGGATATTGTTGCCATTTTGAACAATATATTTTAATGATATTTTCCAGGTGGTTATTGCTGGTTAGAGAAATGCTGTTTTTCTAGGTTTATCTTGTAACTAGCAACCATGATTTACACTTACATGGTTTGCCTTTTGAATTCTATTGGTTCTTCTAGATTGATGATCATAAAATGATAGTTGTTATCTTTTCTTTTTCAATGCTATTAGCTCCAATTTTTCTTTCTTTATAGGACTGACTAAAGTCCTCTGGTCCTGTATCATACAGTAGTGGTAAGAGAGGGCACCTCTGTCTTTTCCCGAATTTAAAGGGAATGCCTCTGTAAGTTTTTGGTATAAAGCCCTGATCGAACTATAGAAGTCATACCTTCCCCAACTCCCCCAACTCTACACACTCATGTAGTTATTACACATACACATGAACATACCCAGTCACTAAGGAACTAGGCTGTGGAATCCTGAGAGAAGAAGAAAAAAAAATCCTGTATATTTAAAGTGTTCTGTTTCCAAGGCACTCTCTTGCTATATATTACACCACAACTAAATAAATTGACAACTTTTCCAAAATAAATAGTGACAGATCTATCCCCAGTATTCAGATGGTCTTAGAAACACAACATCATAGAAGATCTAATCCTGATTGCTGCCTTAAGTGGGCACAAAAGGAACAACTTCACCAATGTGTTAGCACGCGTCCATTCCACATAAGGATCCTCCCTCCTCACCCCAACCACACATATATGCCTCTTCTCCAACAGTCACCCACCTGTTATACCCCAAAATAGCACTGATAGGCAGTAAAGTCACAGGGTCTCTTTATTCATCAAGATACTAAATATATGTTGCAACCGCTCTGTTTATAAGAGCCAGTAAAAGCAAAGAGCTGGTAAGAATCTAATGTGACAAATGTGGCTAGAAAACACAATAAAAAATAATAATCTATATAAGGATAATAATACAGTATCAGGCCCTTTTCCAGGACCATTCATTATGTACTTAAACATTTTACATTAGGAAACTCTCCAACAGATAAAATAGGGCCCAGGACATACAAAAGAGATTGAGTTGGTACTAATATTAATATTTATGCTAAAAACATAAACCATGACTCTAGTATTTAAATGACACAGATGAACCATGTAACTGGTAAATGAGAAGATGCTGAAAGAAGAGATTAATTTTTCAACACTTGAGTTTGTATTCCAATGTAAGATGATAAAGAACTGAACGTTATTCTAAAAAGGAAGTCTTCCTTTACAACAATGTTACAACAGTAAGTTCATGGAGTTGTTAACAACAACAACAACAACAACAACAAAATGGTTTAAAAAGACACTAGGAAAAATGTAACTGGTCATATTAAGAAGTATTTTGTCATTAAATGAGACCAAATACAGAGGAAACTAGATGAAACTTTTACATTTTTTTTCCACGAGGCTAGAAATTGATAGGGCATTTTCCCTGTGAAAAACAGATTTCATCTTTTACAGAACTTCTTACATATGTTTTTAGTATACCTTTTTCATTTAGCAAAAGTAAAGTGTCATTCCTCAGAACCAAAGTTTTGTTTTGTTTTGTTTTGTTTTTTTGGCATTCTTGACTTTTCATTTGCTATTCCTTCTTCTGCAACACTCTTTATCCCTGACTCTTGTCTACTAAGTGATCTTTTTTCAAAACCCAATCCTGTTGGCAGGAACTGTTTCCTTAACAACTTCCCCCTCCTCTCCCTTGAGGCAATCAATGTCTCCCTTGGCACTGTACTCATGTCTAGTGTATGGACTACACCATATTTAAAAAAAAAAAAATTATTAAAGCTGAACCTAGATCTCTATTCAGCTTGTTTAAGTAGTGTCAATACTGTTTACCAGCTATTGGTATCCTTAAATTTAACTCATATATAATCTTTTCATCTATAACCTTTCCATTAATTCTAGAAAATTCTTAGCCATTTTATCTTCAAATATTCCCTGTCCTCCATTCCATTATTTTTTCTGGAACTCTGGATAGACAAGTGTTGGACCATCTCACTTTATCCTTCACGTTTTTTAACACAATTTGACAACACTTCCCTTGGCGGACAGGAGCAGTTCTGTTTTCACTAACAGATCCTGGAAGCAGTTACAAGTCCAAATTGGGAAAGAACTTATCCTCACATCAACGCTGGCCCGGGCTATGCTCCTGGAAAACTCTCTCCATGAAATCACAACCAAACTGGCTTTTACAAAAATAAATCGTAGTCAGAATATTTCTATGAGGACAAAATTGAAGCACAGTCATCCTCAGCTAGTCCTCAGGTCTTCGGCACCTCACAGATCTCTGCAGCCTAGCTCCCAAAAGAGACTGAAGAGAGACCCAACAGCAATTTCACCAGATTGTGGCTACTACTTCTTCAGTTAATATAGTGTACAGTGGAAACTGAAATGTCTTTTCAGTCAGGCTGTTCAAACTAGTGCCATCACTCATTAGCTGTATGACCTTAAACAGTTGCTTAAACTCCCCTCGCCTCAATGTTCCTTATCTATGAAACAGGGATAACGAGATGGTGGCTGTGACTGAATGAAGTAAAACATGTAAAAAATTTAACACAGTGACTGACAACATCTAAAAAAATTACCTATGTTAATATGTGTATTGTGCCCAGAACTGGTACAGGCAAACATTAGCTTCATGTATTTATTATGTATATACCATTATGAACTCAGACTTATAAATAACAAGAACCTGTGATTTCATAAAAAGGAGGAGAACTGGCAAATGCTCATATCATGGATTTATTTGAAAGAAATAATTTCTAAAACAGGTTCTTAAAGTCATACTCCTGTCTCTTATTCAGTACTCTTGTATCAGAAGACAACAATGATCACCTGTATTTTAGGCAATGTAAGATTTCAAAGGGTTTTCCTAATCATAACCAAAATATTAAATTATATTCACTACTGAGACACATTGGTGTAAAAGTGGGGCTGATGTTTAGTTAGTATTGGCAGCTACTTATCAGTAGTATGGCCTTAGGCAAGCCACCTGGTCCCTTAGAACCTCAGTTCCCACATTTCTAAAAGAGATAATATCTGCCTTCCTCCTACCTCAAATGACAATGTTTATGAAAAGTGTTCTTTTAAATTATAGGCTGTTATACTATATTAATTATGATACCATCTTGTTTTATGACTCCTGGGACATTGGCACACCCTAAGAAACTTTAAACAACGGGAAACTTTCAGCCAGACAAATGATCCATATCACCCACCTGTCTCAACTCTTTATTCCCTGGCTGCTACGTAAGCCATTGCAAATGGCTGATAAGAGTGGAAGGAGCCACAATAAGATCAGTTTGGGGAAATTTGTGAACAGCCAATCTCTCATGCTGTCATTTGCCCCTGTACCATTCTCCACATCCTGTATCTCCACAATCCACATTCATTACCATCCAGAGCCTTCTAGGAGCCATTCAATACCTGGCACAGAGCGGGTGTTCAATATTTATTGAATTAAACACCAATTTAAATGGAATTTTCACCTCTTTCAGTAAAATTATATATATGTCTATATACTAGTTCCACATTTTGAAATATGACACACTTAAGAAAATTCCGTAATAAAGTAGTAAGCTCTATAGCCAACCTTCCTGGGGTCTAGCTATGTGACCCTGAACAAGTCATTTAACTTCCTAAGCCTCATTTTTTCATCAGGAAAATGGAGGTAATAATAACTTCCAGAAAGGCATGGGCTTGGCATATAGTCAGTTCTCATTAAATGAATAATTGTTAGCATGAATTATTTATAAATTACAATAACTTTTTAAAAAAATAAAAATAAGCAAGGTGTCTTAAGCCACTGATGAATGCAAAAATCAGACACCATTTAGAATTGGTAATGAAAACCAGAAGATAAAGAAATCACCTTTTTAGGAGGAATCAAAAAAAGGAAGGCCAGTGTTATGGTAAAATGTGAGAAACAAATGGAATTTCTTTAACAGTTTGCAGAATGCTACCAAACATCTTAAAGCATTTTAAACATCATGTACACCAGTTCGACCTCCGGGTCATAGAGCATTTAGCATAATTCTGTTTTCAGTGTCACATGGAAAAAGTTTCTACCACAAATGACAAAATAAGAACTGGTGAGGAATTGAAAATGTAAGCGTCTAAGTATAAACTCAACCTAATATACTGTTTTGTTAGTAGTCCTTAATATGAAATTAAACCATTAGAGCAAAATTATATATGAATGTTTTCTTTTAAAAATTGCTCTTCTAGGCATTATTCTAGTTTTTAACAGTGTAGTGCTCTGTGACCATGCCCATGTGGTTTCAAATAAACTTAAATGGACGAACATCGCATTTTTCTCTATTTTTACTTACCTTCTGAAACAGATCCTTAGTTTCCAGTCAATATTACTTTTTTTAAAGAAAGAAAGCTTACAACAGTCTAATATTACAAGAAAAGTCCTTAAAATGAACAACTGGACACATATTAATCAGTCTTTCCACCTCAGCTCAATGGCTAATTAAGTTATAAATTTAATCACTTGTATATAGTAATCATAATTCATTTATATTAATCAATATTAGAATATAATACCCAAAACCAGAGGCTTTTAGTGATCAGTATTTGACTGCTTTTATATCCCCCTCCCCCGCCTCCCCACACACACAGGCATTAATTCAAGTTTGAGGACAATGACTCAGCTTGAAGATGGGCAACACCCTCATTCCTTTAAGGAAAAAAAATCCTTAAAATCCTTTCTGTTTAAGGGAGCGAAACTCTTGAAATGGTTGAGAACGTGCCCTCAAAGTTCTAAAAACATGGGGAGATGTGTGAGTTACTTGTTATGCTGCTATATAAAAAGAAATATTATTTTTCAGAGGGACATTAAATAGCTGAGGACACTGATCTCTAGAGGTTGATGTAAAAATGTTAGTGTTAAAAGTAATGAGGAAGCATTATTTTCCTCTCCTTCTGCTTGTCTCATTTTGAGCAGAACCCCAGAATGTGGTTTTGGCTCAGGTTTCTCTAACAGTTCCCATCCACGAAATCATTGTGGATGGAGTTCTCATATTCTGTCTCCTTTCTTGGGTTAGTAATACTAATAAATGCCTCATTTGCTAAGATACACTGTGGTTATTAATGCACTTCATTGGAAAAGAGACACTTCTTGTTTTGGTATATTTATCGAGGGAGGTAAAGACATAATGCAATGCTTCTTAAAATTTTTGGTTCATGTACTCCTTTGCTCACCCAGAACCTGGTGAAAATTATGGGAAAAAATTCTGCGTAGTGTCAGGGGGTTGAGGGGGTGCCTTATTAAGATTTTTAACTGCACCTGCACACAATTTACACGGTGACTTCAGTGGCACGAACGTTTAAAGGAAGTACATAAAAGTTTTCATACACTGCTAAAGGAAAAAATATTTCCAAAATTTAATATAATTTACAAATTCTATACAAGCCTACCACTATATTAATTACTTAATAAAATCGTAATCAGTTAAGATGGAAAAACTGTCACTACCTTATGCTTTCAGGCCAGTGACCAGCATTTTCAAGGTATCGGCAGTGTCTTCTATGGAAGGAGGTACACAAATATTGAGAGACTAACTAACGTTAGAGCTGAATACAGTACGCGGGGGTTAGGGGGAAAACGGAAGTTGCAGTGTCTTTATTCCACAAAGTATCCACCTACCGCTCAACCAGCAGCTCCTCATTTGTCCTACTCCTCTCTAGTCCTTGCTCTCAGGATTCCTGGATTTTTACATTTCTTCCTCTGAAGTGTTTTGGAGCAAAGAAACTGTCCATGAACACCTGGGACCGCTAAACTGCTACTTCTCTTAAAAGTGCATAATAGGAAAAGACCAAGTTAAAAACATTTGGGAAGACCATATAGCCGCACGCAGAAGCTTCTCGAAGTTCTGTTAGACTGGGAGTGTCACAGTCCCTAATCTCAAATGACGTCACTTAACTTTTATTTTCTGATTTTTCTCCTCTCTCAAACGCTCAGGTCTGTCAATGTTCATGTGGCCGCCAAGAGCGCGCTCACAGGTTTTGCTTAAGTCGAATGTGTTTCCTCTCGGGCAAGGAGAGAGAAAACCACCAGGAAACACCAAACTGCACCATCTCCATCAGAAACAAGTCTCCAGCGAGCAGCTTACCTTGCTGCAGCCGGTCCGGGGGCTGTGCCCCCGCCGCCCCGCCGCGCGCGGCCTCGGCCCCGACCCCGCCGCCGCTCACCTGAGCTCCAGCTGGTCCAGGCTCTCCAGCAGGCGGCTGGAGCGGTCGGCCATGGAGGACGAGCGGCAGAAGCGCCCCTCGTTGGCTTTCGCATTGATCTTCGCCTGAGCCATCTGAGCCTCTAAGGCGGGGCAGCCAAGAGGTCACCGGCCTCTCCGGCGGTGGGGACTGGAGGGCTCCCCCGGCCGCAGGCGTCGCGGTCACCGCGCGGGGCGCCCGCCTCCCTCTGACGCCCGCGGGGAGGAGGGGGGCGGCCCGGGAGGACGGCGGCACCGCTGCTGCCGCGTGGCCAAACAAGGACAGGCGCGCCGCCCGCGGGGCTCTGGGGCTGCGGGGCCCGGTGGGACAGCTGCCGCGGCTGCCGGAGAGCGCTCGCTGGTCACAGGGGATCGAAGATAGGCCCTTAGGGCCGGGAGGCCCGAGGAGCAAAGTCAGGCGGAGTCTGAGACGCCTGGGGGGACCCACGTAGAAGCGGGAGGCCCTAACGCGATCCGCGGATCCTTCCGCTCTGCGGATCCAGGAACCGAGACCCCTGCGGAGACTCACGGGACCCTTCTCTCCCCCCACCCCCACCCCCCCACCCCCACTCCGCCACGCGAAGCCCCGAGTCTCCGTGCAGCCCCAAAGTAACCAACTCCCACACGCGAAGGAATCGAAGGGTAGGCTGTGGGTAATGTATTACTACTATACGATGGCTTCGCCTTAGTTTCTCCCAGCCCCCATAATTCACAGCAAAAACAAAAACGTTTAAGTCCATGGATATATGGAGAAAAGGTCCCTTTGTGGAACAGATGGGATTTAAGTACAGCTCTTAAGCAAAATATATTTACCCGACCTGCCCTGTTGTTACTACTTTCCTGAGATGAGAATAATGATAGCCTGGATAACACCACTGCAGGCTACCCTATCTCTTTCCAGCTGCAGGAGGAAGCAAGGTGAATTTGCTTCATTTTCACCTATTGTAATGAAGAAATTTTTAATGAGTTTTTTCCTATTAAAAAATGATTCCTGTTGTAATTTCAGTGAAATAATTAGTATTAAGGCCATTTCACACCTAATTTATGTAATTCTGTTAAGAATGAAAAGATGCAGTAGGCCACTAGGTCAGATACTAATAAAGGTCAGTAGAAGTGGAGTAGGGCTGGGAGTACAAAGATTTATCTACTTAAAACTTTTGATTTGCCCCCATCTCATCATAGCTGTATGCTTCATTGCAAGGATGAGAGTGTACAGGACACATAAAATGATTGAAAGTTTAAAGCTCAGTCAACCTTTAATCTGAAATCAAAGCCATTTAAATACTTGAACAGAGAGAGGTAAGGCTCTTAAACCCAGATCCCAATTCCCTCTAAACTCAGTCTGAACACTGATGAACCACTGGTGTAGGGGATTACTGGACCTCAAATATATTTTGTCATATCATGACACATACTTGGAATTGAAGGCATTTCATGAATGGTTTAAAAGTCTATCAAGCAATTTAAAAATCATCCTGGACTTTTTTTCCCCTTACATACTAGATCCATTCCATAAGTAAATCCCGTCAGCTCTACCTTCAGAATTTATCCAAATTCGTTTCCCCAATTCGCTGCCACCACTCTGGTCCAAGCCACCATCAATTCTCACCTGGACTACACTACAACACCCTCCTGTCTCCTGCTTTTACTCTTGCCTCTCATGTATGCACTCAGTACAGTAACTATAGTAATCCTAAATAGGGCAGATCACACCACTTATTCACAGAAACCTTCAACGGCTCATTTCAGAGTAAAAACCAAGGACCTTAGGCCTCAGCAGCTTCATCTATTACTCTCATAGCTCATACTACTAGCTTTCTTGCTTTTCCATGGATATATCAAGTTTCTAGGCCTTTTCGCTCTCCATCTGGCTGGCACTCTTCCTCATACATATTTGCATGGCTCCCTGTCACCTTTTTCAGTTCTTTGCTAAGTTCACCTGGTCAGGGTCTTTCCTGACCACCCTATTAAAACAGCAAGCCTCCCCACCCCCACACTATTTTTCCCTTCCTTATTTTCCTTCATTACATTTATCACCATTGGATAGACTTATTATCTAACACTTTATCCAACCCTCCTCTCCCCTAGTGTGAACTCTACAGAGGAGTAATATGGGCTTTGTTTTGCTCACTGGTATATTTCAAGTACTTAGAACAGTTGCTGGCACATGGTAAGTACTCAATAAATCTTTTGTGAGTGAGCCGAATGAAAAAATGATGTAATGAAAAGATGTTAGAAATATTAAAAACATTTACTTTGGTAATTTAGTAATCCATATAACTTTCTGTAATGTCATCCATTGATTACATCTTCCCCCTTTGTATCTAAATTAAATTCAAATTATGAAGTAATTTAAAAATGATTTTTAATTGCTTAACAAGTAGAAATACAATCAGCGACAATTATTAATTAAAACATTAAACAACCCAATTACCTTTTTTAAGGGTCATGATGAAAAGCTTCAGTTCTCTCTACCATACACACGAAAGCTTCTCTATACAGTATCAGTGTACATCACACCTGTATGTGGCACCTCTGACAAAGAGGTATCGGTTCCTCTTCCCTGTATCTGCTTAACCACACTTCTTTCTGGAATGTCCTTTTTGCTCCTCACTACTGAGCAAGCTCCTGCAGCTGTCTTTAAGGTCTGACTCAGTGAATATCTCCAAAAGCTTTGCTTGACCACTTTAACATACAAATTAAAAGCACAATGTAGTCATTCTAGAAAATGACTAGTAAATTCTCAAGCTACAATGTCTACTTAAAAAAAAAAAAATACAAGCAGGTAGAATAGACCTGACATCTTAAGAAATAAAATGTGTTTCTAATGTGGATTGAAAAAACTATGCTAATAAAAAAACAGCAATGCTATACTAATAAAAAAAAAAAAAGCAATGCTATTTCACACTAAAATATGTAATTGCAGAGAAAGAACAAAATTCAAGTCATGATTCTTTTCTTGAAAAATTATAGAGAATTTTAAGTTTGGTAAGTAATTACTATTCAAAAATTTTAAGGATGACATTTTTGGTCAAATAACATGAAGCACATACACAAAGATAGTATGACAAGCCCTTCTTTGTCTTCTAATTATGTAATTTTTTATTCGCAATGGGGCCTCAACATTTAAAAATTAAATATGTAACACTTCATGTAGGAACCTGATAATTTAATGACTAACTAAAATGAAGATACTTTCATATGAAATAAAAATTTTTAAAGTTAAAGAAAATTCTTCCTGAGTAGACCTTGAAGATTATTTTTTAAGATTATTTTTACACAAATATATAAAAAAGGACTAATATTATTAAAAATAAGTTTAATTCTATGCAAGTATTTTGACACCATTCCCTTTAAACAGTAGGTAATACAAGTCACATAAAAATCTAAGGAGGTAAAGGAATAGTAAAGGTTTCTTTATAATTATTTCAAAGAAATTAGGGTGTTATCATTCCAGCAATGTGCTGCTCTAATTAAAGAAAGAAAATCGTCTGAGCGAAACCCACAAAAAACATTGCTGGTAAAATTTTTAATCTGTTTCCATGATCAGTTTCCATTACTCTCTTCTAATAATCACAAACAAATATCTCAAAGGTATTATATATATTACTGCCACATGAGAAGTAGAATTTACAGAAAAACTAAACTATGACAGCTTTATTTATGTTCATTTTCACTCCTAAAAAAATTAAACTAGAATCATCTATACAGTACAAATAAAGACCTAATACTATTTGAGAAACATAAACAATAGTCAAGAGCTTTTCTATTTTTTAATTCTTTTAAACTAAATATATGAATTCAAAGTTAACTGGTAAATTGTGATACCTATATTGGAATATATGATTTATATTTGCATTAACATGTATTCTCTTCCTCTGTACATTTTGCAAAGTAGCACACAAACAAAAGCAAATATCAAATTTTGAACATGAAAAAGCAAAAAAAGCATGTTTTCAAATACATCTGTACTAGTAGTTTTCTGGCCTCCTTTAGAAAACAAACTCAAGAATTCATTATCCTGAGTATCTTCAAGGCTACTTGATGTTGTGTGGTAATATCTTTAATTACATTTCCTCAAGGCTTCTTCTAATAGCTTCTTCTAATTCCACATCTGCATCAAAAAACACAGTATTTTAATATTTAGGGCAGAAAACAAACATGTGCTTTATGTAAGTCTCATCAACTACATCCATCTTTTCAAGAAGAAAAATAAAAATGGAGAAAATTAGGATAACTTGGCAGTTTCTCCATCATAAAATATGAATATTTCAAAATATGAGAATCTAGATATAAACTCAGACTGAATTATAATATATATGAACTTAATGTGCTAAGAACTTGTAAATTATTTCCATTTAGGGATGCAGACTCAACAAACTTCTAGAATCACAGATAGGTAATCACAAAATTCAACATTAAAAAAAAAAATCTATGCACTTATTTCCAAAAAGACTTAAGGTAATGCATATAAAACAACAACAAAAAAAACAAAACAAATATAAAGAGGCAAAACCATGAAATGGCAAAATCTCAAACGATTAACATTTTAGTTTTAAGCTTTCTAGCGTCTAAGGCAAAGTGAAACTCATGGCTATGTAATATCTTCTAAGAAGCATACATACACATATGCACTCATTTAACAAATATTTATTGAATGCCCACTGTGTATTAGGCACAGAAATACAACAGTGAACAAGACAGACCATTCTTGGGTTCACATGTCTTTCTCCATTTCCTCCCTAAGAATGCTACCGAAGGAGGGTAGAATTAGGTGTCAATTCTTGGCCTTCACTAGCTTCTTACACCACATTCATTTCATCCCATTCAGTCTGCAGTCTCTTAGAGCCTAGTTGGTTTATAGGACCAGTGATTCCTCTAAGATGCAACTGTACCTTCCTCTGGACTGAGGCACTGGTGTTGTCTGTAATTTAAAATACTTCAAGCTAGTATATACTATGTGTTAAGTTAAAGCTAGATTCTAGGTCAGTGATTTGCCCTAAGATGAATTCAAAGGGATGAAGAAATACAAAGAAAAGCCAAGATGCTCTTAGCAAAGAATAAGGTGACAAGATTTGTAAAGATACGAAAACTTATTATAAAGTTACAGAAATTAAGAGTGTGGCACTGGTGCAAGAATAGATGAACAGATGAAAGGAACAGCATAGATATCTAAGAAACAGACCCATGCATATATGGAAATCTGATTTTTGACCAGGGTAGCACTGCAGCATGGGGGCGTGGAAAGATGGTCTTTTTAATTTAACAAATGGTGATGGGTCACAAACATACAAAAACATTATGGAAAAGGGAATTTAGGATGCATTAAAATTACTTGTATTCATCAAAAGATACCATTAAATGAGCAAAAAGGCAAGCCATGGAGTGGGAGAAAATATTCACAGTACATGGAATCCGTACTCAGAATTGAAAGATTTTCAGCCCAGAAAAATCAATAAAAAGATAATGTAAAAAAAAGTGTCAAGAAATTTGAAAAGGCACTGACAAGATTGTCAAAATGGTCAATAAATCTCAATCATCAGAAAAATGTAAATTAAAACCACAAAAAAATATTAGTTCATAGTCATCACTAGATAAAATGAAAAAAATTTTTTCAATGATTAGTAAAGATGTAGATCGATGGGAACTCATATACACTATTGGAATTAAAGAAATTGGAATAATCACTTTAGAAAAACAATTTGGCATTACTTACTAAAGATGAACAGAAGCAACTCCTAAGTATATATCCCCAGAAATGTGGATATATGTCCATCAAGAGACATGAGAATGTTCATAAAAAATTAGTTGTAGGAGCCAAAAAGTAGAAACCAAATATCTATAAATAAATGGTGATATATACATAAAAATAGAATATTATACAAGTATTGGAAATGAACAAATCGAAACCACATGCTAACATCTGGCTGAATTTGTAAAATAAGGTTGCCTGGGCACTCTTCCACCGCCGCCATCTTTGTCTACACCGCAACCATGCTATCCTACACCACCGTCTACTTCCCTGTTCGAGGGCACTGCGAGGTCATGCATATGCTGCTGGCTGACCAGGGCCACAGGTGTAAGGAGGAAGTGGTGACTAAGACCCGGCTGCAGGGCCCTCTCAAGGCCTCCTGTCTGTACGCGCAGCTCCCCAAGTTCCAAGATGGAGACCTCAGCCTGCACCAGTACAATGCCATCCTGCGCCCTTGGGCTGTATGGGAAGGACCAGCGTGAAGTGGCCCTGATGGATGTGGTGAATGACGGCGTGGAAGACCTCCGCTGCAAATACATCATCTTCATCTACACCAACTACGAGGCAGGCAAGGAAGACTATTGGAAGGAGCTGCTGGGTCACCTGAATTTTTTTGAGATCCCGCTGTCCCAGACCAGAGGGGCCAGGCCTTCATTGTGGGCAACCAGATCTCCTTCCCCGACTACAATCTGCTGGACTTGCTACTGAATCACCAGGTCCTGGCCCCAGCTGCCTGGACTCCTTCTTCTTGCTCTCGCCTACGTAGCTCACCTCAGTGTCCAGCCCAAGCTCAAGGCCTTCCTGGTCTCCCCTGAGCACATGAACCTGCCCATCGATGGCAGGGGGAAACAGTGAGAGCCTGTGGCACCCTCAGCCGGAAGTACTAACCAACCCTTCCCCAGGACCAATAAAATTCGAGAGAGGGAGAGAGGAAAAAAGGGAAGGAGGGGGGGAGGGGGGGGGGTGGGGGGGGGGGGGGGGGGGGGGGAGGAAATGTGAAAGTAGCAAGAGGAAAAAATATGACACATTACGTACAGGAGACCACTAATGCAAATTATGGTAACTTATCATGACAATAAAAGCCAGAAGACAATAGAATGACATCTTAAAAGTGCTTAAGGAAAAAATATTAGTCAACCAGAATCCTAAAGCCAGAGAAATTGTCCTTAAAAATTAAAGATAAAATAAAGATTTAAACAAAACCAGGATATTAATCATTAGCAAAACTGCACTACATAAAACAGAAAGAAATTCTTTAGGCTGAAGAAAAATGAAACCAGATGGAAACTCTAATCCATTAGAGAGAACGAAGGTCACTGGAAAGGTAACTACGTGGATATTCTATTAAAGTAGGTATAGCAGTATTTCCATTTTTAAAATGAGGACACTGGCACACAGTGAAGTACCCTGCCCCAAATTACATAACTTGTAAGCAGGAGAGCTGAGGTTTTTTTGTTTGTTTTTCATATATAAACAAAGGACTTGCTGAGGGGCTGAATGTGAGAAGTGAGGGAAAGAGAGGAATTAGGATGAGTGCCTCAAGTTTTGCTTGAGCAACTGGATGTAAAATGGTGCCAAATGCTGATCTAATTAAATGTTCTTATTTACTGTTTTTCCCCAGGAAAAAATGTGTTACCATAAGATGTGGGTTTTAATGTAGGAGCTAATCTAAGAAGTCACAGAATCTAAAGACATTCCTTCCTACTTTAGGAAGCACCCTTTTGAGTCTTAAAAATCCCTAAATATGCTTTTTTCATTCTCACAATAGTTTTTAACATCATTTGACTTGACTTTATTTTTCTTTTATTTACTTAAAAGCAAAAGAACTTGTTGATTTAATCTAACAACCAACCAATATTGTGAAAAAATTAATTGAAGTGTCTGTATTCAATGGATATTCAAAGTAGGTAATTTGATAATAATTCTGTATTCTATGAGCTATTATTTTAGACATTGGTAGTGATATATAAACAGTTAAACAGACCAACACATTAAAATGACACTTCCCTTCACCACCCCAAACTGTTTTCTTTACCTGTTTGTCTTGTTAACAGTGACAATCTGAATGAACTCCTTAATTCAAAGTTCAGTTCAGCAAATCATTTAAGGGACTTTTAAACTTTATCATATATTCATTAACTGTTTTATTGGGTTACATATTTATAAAGAAAATACATATTCTGAAGACTTCAGGAGTAAATCTCCCACTGAAGTCTAGGAAGCTTATGACTCATTTGTAGGTTGTTTAAAGATGTTTTACTTACCAAGGAAAAGATTTGTTTCCTACAATTAACTGTTAGAGAAGAATTTGTACCTAAGATGGAATATGAACATGAAAAAACATTTGCCGAAGGGAGTAAAAGGAAAGGAAGTGCTGGATATCCAAATATTAGATAGATCATAGCTATTTACTTGTGCAATCATATGAAAAATAAAAGGAGGAAATAAAGGAAAGAAATGATTTCTAGCTAATAGTCTAGTTATGAATACTAGGTTACAGCATGTAGAAACCTGCAACTATGAGATTAGATAATTTCCCTCCTAGCCCCTCTCCCTTATTCAGAGTCTCACTCTCCCTTGGTTAAGTACGAATGTGTATTTGACTTACATGGGTGGTGAACGTAGGCAAACAAAGCTAAAAACAAAACTATTCTTAATTCTGGTAAATGTTAATTTACCTTTCAACAAAAAAATATTGGACGCTTACTAGTACTACCGTTTTGGATCTCAAAGTCCAGGGAAGCTAGATCTTTAAAGTGGCTCTTACCTCCTATCATGATACTTTTGTGCAAGGAGGCCAATGAGTTCTTGTTTCTCATTCTACAAAAATAAACACAACTTCCCAACAGGGCCTGCACCCCTCCTAGACCTCACGCTTTGCTAGAGGGCAAGGACATGGCCAAGAAATTCTACAGCTGATCAACAAAGAGAAGACCACATGGGAAAAAGGCACAGAATTGTTTTTCCTCTCTCTGTGAGTGTCCCAGGAGGCAGAAATAGAGGCGAATTTTTCGTTTTGAAGTGAGACTGTAATGTTTTTCCCAAGTATACAGGAATTTTAATCTGGAACTATGATTTTTAAAAATAAAATCTAAAAATTATCAAAGTTTTATAAACCATTTGGGGAGAATGAAGGTAGGTAGTAATACACAAATACTAAAATACCTTAGTCATTATTCTAAAAATAAAATCACGATATAAAAGTATTCGATTTTCAGAAAAACACAAAAACTGTAGAGAAAATATTTTCTTGGAATTTTTTTTTTCTGGCTACTTCCTTTTTGACTTCCCTTCTTTGAACTAAGAGGCCTCATGGGCTGTTACACCTGGGAGGGTCGTCATCTCTTCTAGAAGCTGGCCCATGCTCTGCAGTCTAAAATTTTAAGGTTCATCTCATATTTATTCAAAAACTAGTTTTGCACTAAAATCTGTCAGGTACTGTCTTAGGCACCATTTTGGGCACAGATAGGAGGGAACAAAGCAGATAAGTATCTTTGCCCTTGTGGAGATTATGTGGATAGCAAAGAGTATAGAAAATAACACCATAATTAAATATGTAATTCATTAGATAGTCGTAAATGGTAAGGAGGAAAATAAAAGCAGGAGGAGGAAAAGGAAAAGCAGCGGGCTGCAGTGGTCACAGAGTCATCAGGGAAGTTCTCACTGAGAAGATGCCACCTAAATAAAGACCTGAAGGCGACAGAGAGTGAGCCACACTGAGACCTGGGCAGAAAGAACAGCTAGTACAGATCCCTAAGCAGGCATGGAATTGATGAACTTAAGGACCAGAAAGGTGTCAGGGGAGCTGGAGGGTTAAGGCTGGTAGGAAGAAATATCAGAGGGGCGGTAGAGGCAAATTTAAAAACTTATTTTCCCTCAGTGAGATAGGAAGGCATGCATACAGGAGTGTCTTAGAATATCAGGTTAAAAATAAAAAGACTGGCAAGAGGAAACATGAGAACATTTGGGAAGCTTCTGCTGTAATCTAGGTAAATAATGAGGTAGCTGGGGTGGGTGAAACAGTGGAGGTGCTGAGGAATAATTATACTCTGGATCTCTTTTGAAGAAAGAGATGGAGGGTCTGCTGATTGAATGGATGTAAGGAATGAGCAAAAGAGAGGCCTCAAGGATGACTCGAGTTTCAAGCCTGAGATGCTGAAAGGGTAGCATTGTGTTTCCCTGAGAAAGGAAGACTAGAGGGGAAGTGGAGTTGGAGGAAGAGCAGGAGCTCAGTTTGGACTCGTAAAATGGAAGATGACCATTAGACAACAAGGCAGAGATGTCAAGTAGGCCACTGGATATTAAGTCTGGAGTTTAGGGTAGAAAACTGGGCTAGAGAGAGAAATGAGAGAGTTGTCAGCTCACAGATGATGTTGAGACTGGATGAATCACTGAGACAGTGAGTATAGAAGAGAAGACTTCCAAGACTGGGACCTAGATTGAGGAGAGGAGGAACCAGCAAAAGAGAATGAGAGAGAACAGCCAGTGAGGTAGGAGGAAAACCAGGAGAGTGGGGTGTTCTGGAAGCCAGATGAGGAACGTGTTTGAAGGAGGAGTGTGATCAACTCTGGCACAATATGTATCTATGGGAAAGATCCAGTAGAGAAGGGAAAAAATGACACTGCAGGAGCGAGAAGGGAGAACTGCTGGACTGATTTCCTTAAGCACACAAGATGAGATGGGATACAGAATGTAAGCAGAGAGGATGACCTAACCAGGAGGAGGATAGTTCATCCACAGTAATAGAGTGAAGGGAGAGAAATGGGCCCCAATACAGGAAGTAAGGAGATGTGGTAGTGGGAGCCTCCCATGCCTTCTGTTCCTCAGTGAAATAGGAAGTGAAGGCGATGGCTGAGAAAAGGGATAGGTTGGGGTATGTTGAAGGTTTAGAGAGAAGATAAGGTGGGAAGAGTGGAAGAATGAAAGGACTAGGGAAGCAGAATACCATCACCACTAAGGGCCCCTTAAGGTCAGTGTCATGAATTTAAAGTGAGAATAGTCAATATGGTTGTGTTTTGTTTCAGTCACATTTAGTTACATGGGTGCAAGTGTGGAATAGGAGTTAGATTTAAACAGAATTAATGCTTCTCTCAGAAAGTAGACTTACAATATACAAACTCACATGAGGTGCTAACATCTACCAGAGTTTGCTAATATAAAATAAGAAATGTAACGATCACTGTCTTTGATCTCTTCTCTCTCTTCCTGTATATCAGCACCACTAGATAGATGTTGATTTTCTAGTTTTTAATTTCTTCATGTGAATATTTACCATGTCAGCAATGAGTAAGGACAACCACCTTGTATTCCAATGTATCTGTCCTCAAGTAACTGGACTCGCTCTCTAGTTGAGTGCTTCACTCTGACCCACCAGCCTTGAGTGCAAGATTTGAAGTCATGTCTTTGAAAATCTCATTTGTTGGTAGAAAGTGCAATTGGCAAATTCATAAACACCAGCATTCTCTCTGCTCTGGTCCATGTTTGTCATCTGCTTTCTTTAACTTGGGTTAAAGAGCTGAGTTTTAACCCAGGCAGTCCAAATCTAAAGTCTATACTCTTCACCACATCATGTGTGCTCTACTTCACATCTGGTATACAAAATAGGTTATATTAGAACTTTATGATTGGCCTGGGTAGTTAGAATCTGATATTGGCCTACAGAGACTAAAGAATAAGACTAATCATGGTGTGTGTGTGGGACGGGGGGCAGGGGAGCAGGGGGGCAGGGCAGATAAGGGAATCTACCTTTTCCCAAGGCAAAAAGCCATGTGCAAATTTATCCTGACTTTTACCATTTGTCAGGCATTTACAGTGTTGTGTTGGGAACGGAAGGGAAGGAAGGAAGAGAGATTTGAGAAGTTATTTCAACTTTTTGAGTTTTGCAATTAGGTCTGGAATAAAACATCACTTTGCCTTCATGGCGCAGGGTCAACAAAATCATCCAATATTCTCCCAGCCAAATGGCTTCTGTTTTAATTTCCTTTATCCAGTTATAGAGAGATGGGTCTTGGTAGCTCTAACATGTTTTAAGTTTGTTATTAAAGCTTATTCATTCAATAAACAATTATTTAGTGCCAAACACTGTGCTAGGTGCTGTTGAATAAAAGATAAAACATGATCCTTCTCCTTGAGTTGCTCACAGTCCAGTGAAAATGAAAGACAAGGACAAATTCCATAATGCCACTTGGTATGGTACAGAGGGAGCCTAGAGGCAGTGGTTAGGTCTCTTTAAAGATGAAAAATCTAGGAGAGACACTGACCATACAAAATTGCCTACAAGAATGGCAATATATATGATTCAACTAGGAGATGATATTTGAGCTTGATCTTGTTGGGTAAAAAGGAGGGGTGGGGGGAGAGAGTTTTAAAGGAAGTGCAGAGGAGACCAGATTCCTTAACTTATATGGAATCTTGTGTGCTTCTCACTCTTATTTTACATAAAGCATCAGGAAATGAAAGAAAACACACACATAACACTCCTTTGATTTTTCTTAGAATTAATGCATTATGTCCATATCTCATAACTAGTTAAAAGTCTAAACTCTTGAATCCTTTAACAGTAATCCTTTTTCCAAACTAAAGAATCACAAAAATATAAAACCTCTCCAAATCTCCAAACTATAAAATTACATAGATAATAAAATGGTAGAAATTCTGGTATATATTCAGTTATACACATCTCAGATTTCCTGGGCTAGCTAGGGAACCCATAAAATTGTGAAGGCTTCCCAAGTGTGGTTATTTAAAAGTTATAATTTTGTCTGGCATTCTCCATGGGATTAGTCATGGGTGGCAAATAAAGGTTGCAAAGTCTTAACTACTTAGATGCTCAATGTTGTTTATCTTTTAGTGGCCTTGATAAACAACTTAGCTGGCAGTTTTTGTTTAAAACTTACAAAAGTTCTTTCATTTAACTCATCATTATGTGGCTGCTAAGCATTGTGCTAGACCTTGAAAGACCATGTTGGGGAAAACAAGTTTGTCAAAAAACTTGCTTCCAATTAGGCTGTAGGTTTACTGCCAACTTTGTTTAACCAGTGGATTCCGGCTATAAGAGAGAAAGATCAGAGTTTTCTACTTCATTGAATGGATGAATCTATTCTACTCCCAGACTGAAATTCCCAAACTCCTAATAGCATAAAGTTCTAGTATGCTTTTGGTCAAATTAATTTCATTATATGAGAGGTCAAACAAATACACAGAAAACAAATCAGCTTGGCCATTCTGTTTGTCTAGCCACATTTTTCTCCTCTCTAGTCTCCACATTCCCACTCTCGAATCTCTAACAACAAAGACTATATTGGAATATATGTTATGACTCCTACTTTTGTCCTTTATGCCACATTTAATAGTTTTAATAGTTTTAACTTCTTCAATGAAGCATCAAGTATTTTCTAAAATCCATTGTTTCATTTTTTTCCCATGGTTATTAAAAAGCACATAATCTTTTATGGAAAAACCAAAGAAAAAAAATGAGCATATGACACAACAATATAGTGGTATAGCCAGTCAATTATTTGTTGTGAAGTAATACATAAAGTTCTTTTTAACTTATGGGAGAAAATATGTAACTTTTCCTTTGCAAAGAGGGAAAAAATTTTGATTTACAGAAACCCATTAATATTTAGATATAAGTGCTTGCTTTCACAGTTCCACTGTATAACTTTTAATATTCTTAATACTACTCAAAATTAGGATAACAAAATCTTCTAGTCATGGAGTTTAGAGATTTTTTTGGCAAAAAGTCAGAAAATAATTATTTTAGGCTTGGGGAGGTAGGAGAGTCTATACTGTTTGTGTCACAACTATTCAACCTTGCTCTTGCAATGTGAAAGCAACAGCACAGTCAATACTTAAAACTTTATTTACAAAACCAGGTGGTGGACTGGATTTGGTCCAAGGGCCATAATTGGCTGATTCCTGATCTAGCTTCCTAAACTGGTATCATCCCTATATCATCTTATATGCAAACTGTCCTTTGAAAGAGGAAACAACTCTTTTTTAAATTCAGGGGTAAGGAAGAGTAGAAGGGATGAACAGGTAAGAGGGGAAAATTTTTTTAAATAAAGATACAGTCAAGTAGGGAAAAGATTAATTCCATTACGTTACCTTCTGTGGATCTGAATTCTTCTTCTATTGGAGTACTTTTTATACCCAGGTTATCATCACTGTCACATTCTGTAAGGCAGAATCAATAAATGCAAATGTATTTCTGAAAAAAGTTATTGTGCCAATATTTTTTAACAACTCAATTCTCATACTCAAGCTTACTAATTACAATTCATTAGTAAGTAGTACACCACTTTCCTTTTAGTTTATTTTTTAAATGATTACCGAATCACTTAATTCAAGAAAAATAAAAACTAATGAAACAAGCAATTCAATTTTAGTTCTATATTCAAAAACATTATTTGAAAAAGTTATTGTAATATAACATCGAGGAAACAGAAAATTCAAGTATTTAAAAAAACTAAAAAATTTGAACCCTAGCATGTTTATTTGGATGTAGCAAATAAACTCCAAAGTTTCATTTGCATAAAATCATCTTACAATTTTAAAAAATGGTGACAGATAAAATTCTCCTGCATTTTGAAAATCATATGCATTCATCTCTATAGAAACCAAAGGATTAAATTAACAATGCCTCTGCATGGCACAAACTCACTTACCTGATGTCTTACATGCTTTCATAATGAGAGACCTAAGACTTCGTAAAAATGACATGACTGACCAGGTATTGCAAAAGTCACTTAAAATTTGAACCATGGTACTATCAGTGATTATATATAAAAATACACACACACACACACACACACACACACACACACACACACACAGTGACTGAATCAGGGTTTAAATAACTGAATATAAGTCAAATAGATATAACAGCATGGGTGAACTTTTATACTCAATCTTTAAGAAGGCTTTTAAAATCTGTGTATTTGGTATGTTTCTATATATAGATAACAACTATATTTAATGCCTCTTATTCATTCCAAAACAAAGACACAAACCAAAGAGATGCAACAAAGTCCTAGGCCCATAAACCAGACAGTCCAAGGAGAGTGTTCAGATTCAACAAAAATTATCTTGACGCACAGTAAAATCTGTTGTCAATTTGGATTTGCTAATATATAACAACTTATGCTCAAGTTCATCCTTGCATTACCTAAGAAAAAATATTCTAGGTAAGTTAATGCTTTATATAAAACTGCGAAGAGGATGTTTAATTTACTTAAGAACTATAAACAACTGAATATAAAAAACTGTGTCTTTAAAAACAAAATCTTGGGTGGGGAGAAGAGGTAGATGAGAGTAAAGGCAGTCAAATAGATGGTGGTGAAAGGAAATTTAACTCTGGGTGGTGAACACAATATACATATGACATATTGTTGACTTGCACATTTGAAACTTATGTAATTTTATTAACCAATGTCACCCCAAAACATTCAATAAAATTTTTAAAATATTAAAGAAAAATGATTTAGCATTAGTAGTCATGCTAACGGTATCAAACTATAAAATTTTAATATTTTGTACTTTAGTCACTTAAATCATTTAATGAGAAAAGTACACATTTTTGCAATCTGGGATTTCATATGGAAGAAATATTAATTTGACTTCCATCTGTATGTCACCTCACATACTTCTAATATTTCTGAGGATACATGAAATCATTTTGAACCCATTAAAATGGACACGCAAACAAACGAAAACCCTGAAAAGAAAATCTTACATTAATCAAGTTAATGTTCTTCAACTAAACTACAAGATATGGTCAAGTCCTATTACATAAACGGATCACTAAGAACCCACAGAATTTTTTATATAAGCTATAGCTGTCACCAATTAAATAGTGGAAAATAGTAACTCAGAAATTCAGTCATCAAGGAATATGGCTGAGGTAGATACAATAACCCAACACTTTGGAAAGTGAAAACAAACAAAAAGCCCTTAAAATGTATGGTCAGTGTAGTAAAAACAAGAAACATACTTATTTCATCTTATGGAGAATGTATTACAAGCAGGGAGCAATGTCACACAAGGTAAATGAAAAAGGGTGCTTGCATGGTTCCTTTAACTCAGTTTGTGCTCATCATACTGAGACTGCATTTTTACAGTCAGAAAAAAAGAAAATGGGGCTTGTTTAATTAGACAAAAGATCCTAAGGATCTTACGAAGTTAATCACTTTCCTTGGCTATGTTTCACATACAATCAGCCTACTTTTTAAAGTACCACAACCCACAATCAAATTAAAACCAAAAAAACAAAAAACAAAAAAAAGCCCCTCTTCCTGAATGTTATTTTTTTTTAATTCTCATATTTGGTATCATTAACATGGATTCTGCAAATGTCATTAGACTGCAGCAGAATGGCTCTCATTATCTTCACTCTTCAAGGATGAGATTAGAGACAATAATTCGCACGGGACTCTATCTACATCATAAAATCAGGTGTTTCTGTCAGTGATACTGAAAAAAAAAAAAAAACCACTTGTGTAGCCACAGGTAGCATATTTTAACCTTTCTAGATCTCTGCTTCTCATCTATAAAATAGGGTAATCTAACACACCCTACCTCACAGTGTTGTAAAGAGAATTAAATAAAACGTGTAAGTTCTTTAAACATCTTTAAACACTAGGAATATAAAAACCAGCTAGCATGGTTGGCTGGCACATAGTGAGACATCAGTAAGTCCTTTCTTTTCTTTAAAATGTTTAAGTAACAAGTTATATGTGCATCTTTGAGACATTAGACTTGAGTTAGAATGCACATATATTTGTAAATAAAATGTAAAAGGTCTAAGAAAAAGAGTCTCTATCTGGCTTCTCTGATTAGGATTCCTAGAAAAGATCCATGTTTCTTGGCAAGTTTTAAAAAGGTGAGGGTGAATACATTATAAAATAGAATTGATGAAGGATAAGGGGGCCAAGGGTGTTAATTAAGGCTATTAATATTTTTAAATATCTCTATAAAGATATAAATCTTTATATATCATAGCTGTAATAAAAATGTTTGTGCTGGAACCCTGATGCTTAGGTGGAGAGAGATTTTATAGGGCAAAAACCATGACACATTCAAATCTCAAAATTAGTTTAAAGGCTCACCTTGCTGCAAAGAATAACCGATTTAGCTTAAGTAACCAAGTCAGAAATCTAAAAAAAGTACCGGTAGTAAAGCTACTTAACTACCTGTCCCCTTTCTACCAAGCAAAAAGTAATACCTATGGCCAAATGACAACACATCTGTATATGAAACCAGCAATTCCAAATACTCTATTTCTACTGAGACAAGTACCTCCTGAAAAAACGTCTAATTAACTGAAAAATTAGTAAAAGATTAAATTCTCAGAGTATAAAATACCATATGACCATTGATTCCCATGACACTATTCAACAGACTCTTCCTGTTTATATAGGAAGCTCCTGTCCAAAAAAAAAATTTTTTTAGTCCTAATAATGAAAAATTTCTGAAAAGTCTGAGAAAAATAATAGGTTCAAACTTGTATCGTTTGGCTATACAATGGTGATTTTTAAAACTGGAAAAATCAGATTTCTTATAAAATAATATGAGAGAACTTCTACTGTATGTTACTTATAGTATGAACTTTTGTACCAAAGAGAGTTTGAGATCACAAATTCTCTGAAACTGTATGTGATATCGCATATACATGTTCATTTTTAGGGAAAGAGCCATAGAAAGCTTTTATCAGATTCTTAGAAAGGTCCACTGACTCCCTACCAAAAATCACAGTTCCTTAAGAAATTGTGGTCAGATCTGAAGCTAGGAACACTACGCTAAGGGAGATGAAAGGAGCTATCCTGGCATTTTTATGGTAACCAAAATTACCCTAAAGGCCCAATAAGATATAGTATTTATGGACATTGAGAGATTTTCTAAGTCTCAATACACTCCTTAAAAGAAACTATTACTCTACTATTCACAAAGCCATTTCTTAGGAAAGGTAATGGAATAAAGTTAACCGAGAAAGTGATTATTCTTTGACTTTCTTACTACAGTGGTCCTACCCTTATCTGCAGTTTCACTTTCTGTGGTTTCAGTCACATGCCATGGTCCAAAAATATTAAACGGAAAATACTAGAAGTAAACAATTCATAAGTTTTAAACTGTGCACTGTTTTGAGTAGCATGATGAAATCTCATGTTGTCCAGTTCCATCCCGCCCAGGACATGAATCATCCCTTTGTCCAGTGTATCCACACTGTACATTTGATCCTTGGGCAACATAGGTTTAAATTGTGTGGGTCCACTTATTTTTTCAACTGCGCCACAGTTCAAACCCATGTTGTTGAAGGGTCTACTCCGTAGTTGGGAATCTGTGTATTCAGAGGACCAACTGTAGTAATATGTAGATTTTCACCTGTGCAGGAGGTTAGCACCCCTAGCCCCAAGTTGTGCAAGAATCAACTGTACATGCCATCTGCCCCTTACTCGTTAGCTGTCTCAGTTATCAGAATGACTGTCACAGTAACCTATAATGCCTGTGTTGAAGTAACCCTTATTGTACTTAATAATGTCCCCAAAGCACAAGAGTAGTAATGTTGGCAATTCAGATATGCCAAAGAGAAACTATAAAGTGCTTTCTTTAAGTGAAAATGTATGTAAAGGAAAAAACACTATATATATAGAATTTGATATTATCGTGGTTTCAGACACCCACTGGCAGTCTTAGAATGTTTCACCTGCAGATAAGGGGGGGACTACTATATAAAGTTTACTACCAGGCAGTTTGATGCCTTTAAGTCTTCCTACCATGAATTTGATTTGTCTTAAATCAAATAACTGAATCTGAATATACTATGATTCAGAAAACTTTTTCTGTATTTTGGAATTACAAAAGCATCTTTAAATCAAATCAAATACCATGATTTAAGAATTCTATACTTCTTTAGCCACTTAATAATTTCCATTACTTTTAAAATGAAAAGATGCTCAACATTACTAATCATTAAGGAAATGCAAATCAAAATTGAGATACCTATTAGCATGGCTACTATCAACCACAAACAAACACAATCAGAAAATAACAAGTGCTGACAAGTATGTAGAGAAACTGGGACCCTAATGCACTGTTGGTGGGAGTGTAAGTAAAATGGTGCTATTCCTGTGGAAGTCAGTATGGAAGTTTCTCAAAAAATTAAAGATAGAATTACTACATGATTCAGCAATTCCATTTCTGGGTATGTACTCAAAAGAAGTGAAAGCAGGGTCTCAAAAGAGATATTTATATACCTATCTTCATAGCAGTATTATTCACAGTAGCTAAAACATGGCTACAAGCCAAGTATCCATGGATGGATAAATGGATGAGCAAAATGGGGTATATACATAGAATAGAATATTATTCAGCCTTAAAAAATGAAATTCTCACATGTTATAATATAAATGAAACTTGAGGACATTATGCTAAGTGAAATAAGCCAGTCACAGAAAGACAAATGCTGTATTTCACTTATATGAGGTACTTAGTGTAGTCAAAAACAGAGACAGAAAGTAGAATGGTGGTTGTCAGGGCCTTGGGGGAAAGGGGATGGGGAGTTATTCTTAAATGGGTACCAAGTTTCAGTTTTGCAAGATGAGAATAATTCTGAGGATGGATGATGATCATGGTTACACAACGTAAATGTAGTTAACACCACTGAACTGTACACTTCAGTTAAGATGGTAAGACTTATGTGTATTTTACCATGATAAAAAAATTGGAAAGTAAAAAAAAAAAAACCTAGTGGCTAGGAATATTTACAGTAGTAATAAAAAACAGCTGCTATTTATTGAGCACATACAGTGCTTTATATACTGTGCTAGATACTTTATATATATCACTAATTCTTACAACCTTAAAGATAAGAAAAGTGAGACTCAGAAAATGTAACTTGACTGAAATCAGCTAGGAAGCAGCAAAGTCAGCGTTTGAACCAAAGCCAATGACCTTCTTTATGCACTGCATGATCTCTGCATTTCATAAAAATTCAGAATAAAGTACACATGTACCCCCAAAGAGCAGTAAGTTCAAAAGAGCAATGATTATTACTGAGTGATTTAAAAAAAAAAAAGAGTATAAGAAGCATTCAGAAGTAAACAATCGGCATATAACAGTAACCTATTCTCTCACCTCCAACCCTGATATACCCATGCAGATCTATTCATATGCAGCTCTCATTCCAAATAAAGTTGAAATAAAGGCAAATTCATACAGGTTTCACATTCTAAATTGCAAAAGAAATGTTTCCAAAAGCATCAGCAAAAGAGAAGAAAAAGGGGGCTGGCCTATGGTGGAAAAGGTAAAAAGTATTTTACAGAATATTAAATAAATGGTAAAGACTGGGAAAGGGATGGCAAAAAAGTGAAAGAAAAAAGAGATTCTAAAAAAAAAAAGCCAAAGAGAGAAAAAACAAGTGAATGAAAACAAAAATTACAGAACAGAAAGATAAAATTCAATACTAAGATATGCAAAACAGTGTTGATTTTCCTTTAAAGAGCACAGTTGAGTTAGATTAATGATCCCTAACTTTGTTGAAGTGAATCAATCCACTGTAATGTGTGATTACAGCAAAATTCTTCAGAATGGGTTTCTAATCAAAATGTGGCTCTGGGTAAGTTCAAAGAAAAAAACAGCTAGGAGGCAAGCAGAGCTGGAAAATTTAAAGGCACATAATAAAAATGCCCCAAAGTAGTCAGCTTTTCATTGAGGTCATTCATTAATATATTCAAATCTTACTCATGGCTATAAATTTTTAGGATATTTAAAAATTATTATTCTCTTCTACCACATTTATTTCAGAAATCATGAAAAAAAAATCTTTCTGAATCCCTAGAATGTCATTCTTTCTTACATACCAGTTAGTGAAATTGGGCATCAGTACTGCCTTTCTTTGAACAACCTCGGAAAGGTAGAGCAGAGTGTGTTAAGTCCCAGGAATAAGATAAGAAGTACCTACCCCTTCTAAGGAACTAAAGATCTTTCGGGGCTTCACTTTTGTCATTGTTAACCTCTTAAATGGTCTTTTTTGCGGTGGGAAGGAGGAGTGGAGAGTGTGGTACTGCCATATTATTATTTATTGCTTTCTGGTTTCACCTGTAAGACTTTCCTTTTTGAAAAATTAAAGATGAATTTGGAATTTTAGAAACAAATTGAAGATCTGGATTCTGAGGTTTACAAAGTTGTACTAACATTATTTCATACCATGAATATATGTTATATACGTTAATATAGAGTTTGTCTCTTAGTTCAAAAAGACTCCAGAAAATTATAAATTCATCCTCTTTTAAAACACTAAAGAATGAAAGTGAGATAAGGAAAAATAAATAAGATAGAAGTATGAGAGCATGATGTTTAGTAAGCAGCCAACAGTACACTAGTGGACAGCAGTTTATTGGTTTCTCTCAGCAGTGAAGTCTCCTCCTCTTGGATGGTCTGCACTGTGACTGCAGCTGCATACCTTTGGTGGTATCGGATATACTATTTAACAAGGCACACATCATATCTCCCTCTAAATGGTGAGGGTTTAGTATATGTGCTGGCCTCTGAGTCTTCTTAAATTGATTTTCTAGCTCCAGAAAACCTTGATCTCCTGAGAGGATGGTGAAAGGAATTTGCTTGGGTAGTTGTTCATCTAGACGGCCAGCCTAAGTTGGAATAAATGGCATATGTTGATGAAAATTAGCATTTGAGTTTCAAATCAAGTTACATATATTTCAGAATGAACGCATACCTAGTAAGATATATTTAGCTTGTTCCCCAGCTCCCACCAAAGATCTCCTTCGTAAATGAAATATACCATACTTAATCAAATATAAAATGTTATCAATTATTATAAGCTAGCTTATGTGCCACTAAGAAAGAAAGAAAGACCAAAAGTCCAATAGGAGGCCCCCTCATAAAGCTGAAGTGCTTTAAATCAACTATAGAGAAAAGGTAGGCAATGTAATTTGCACACTCAATCTTGGCACTGGATAGGTAGAAAAAGAAATCTCTTGTGGTTTAAAACATAAGCATCAGTCAACAAGTTTTCAGAGTAAATTCATGTTGTAAGTGTGATACATAAACCCATTAAGCAGAGACTTTAAACTGTGTCTCAGGTTGGTAATTTCTCTAGGTGACTGGCAGAGACAGAAGCAAATGCAAATCCCATCTAGCCAACAATGATTGTTCAGGTGCCTCTCAATTTCAGAGACGTTGAAATGTGAAAGTGTCTCAGTAACTTCGAGTACAGTGTCATCTCTTTATCATTTATTCCATAAAAAGTTTAAGGTCTACTATGTGTAGCTTAGATTCTGCTAGGAGTTAGGGATAAAGCAGTAAATAATTATGCTATGGGCTCCTGCCCGCATAGTAGTCATAAGCAGAACATGATACAGAAGGTTATATGAAAATATACCATTGAAGAATGACCTACAGTGTCATTATGATTAAAGCGAAAAAAATCCAAACGGGTCCTAGATTCACATTAGTTTGAATAAAACAAGAACTCACATGCATACATATGGCAAAATCAGCAGCATCTTTTCTTTTACTACAGCGTGGATGAAGGAAGAAGCATCCAATCCTATTCAGGTAATTATAGATCTTACAATTGAGTGGAGGCTTCCAATTGGTGTTTCCTCCTGTTATTTTTAGAAAAGGCATGATAATCAAATGGTAGAAAAAGTCATGATAGAAAAAGAAAAGAACACTAGATACAATTGAAAATTCTATCAAGGAAAAACACATACTAGAAAAAAAAGTGCTAGAGAAAAAGTACCAGGTGAGAATGCAGAAGAACCCAGTTCTAATGCAGGTTATCATCATTTTGTTACTTTACAATCTTGGGAAAGTAGAACAACCTCCCTGAATCTACCTATTTATCTGAAAACTCACAGTGATCTTAAGGAGAATCAAAAGTAATGTGTAAAAATTCTTTGAATGATATCATTCTATATGAATGTAAGCATTAGTGGTTTTTTACAAATAAGTCAAGGCTGTTTAGTGGACAGTTATGACGAGCAATCAGTAAAGTCAGACTTACTAAAAGCCTGTACTGGCTAATTTATCCAGATTGATATGTTTCTATCTTAAATTCCAATCCTCTTCATATGCTGTTTCCTATCAAACATGAAGTATATTAGATGCTCATTATACTAAACTATAAATCAAAGAAGTCTCTCTCCATGGTTTGGTCAATGGTTTGTAAAGAGATTTAGATGAAGATGCACATTTATGAATAATTAACATACTAACATAATTGCCACAAGGCCTAAGCTCAAAAGCTAACTGCTATTTATTAGTTTTAAACTTTGGGAAAAATAAAAACTTCTCAGCCTACTTCCTTATATTTTAAAGGGGAGATAACTATAATAATTAGTAAGCATGTATTAGTACCAAATATAGTACCTGGCACAATGTAGGTATTGAATAAAGGCTTTTTCGATCCGTATCTAAAGATCCACAAACTTTGGGCCATCAAATAGAACATTTACCACAGAGAAATGTAAAGAGAAAAATATTCTAGCAGAGTAACTATAATGCAAAGTGACAATATTCCAATTATGTTCCTGTGTTCTATTCAGGAAGGTTCAAGAGGAGTCCTTTAAAGTGAACCATATTCTAAGGGGAAAACAGAGAAATTGCCTCAAATGTTTTTATTAACCATACCTTGAAAGCCCCAAATAAATGTTCCTTGGTTAAGATGCCCTGGTAGATGACCAAAAAAGTTTGACCAGTTATCAAAATCTACAAAGACTATATGAGTCATGGTTCTCAAGTAATCCAAATCTGGAAGCTCAACAACTTCTTCATCTAAGAAAGAAACATTTACATGAATTTGGTAAGAATTAGCTAGAAACATTTTAATTTCTCAAAAGTTTAAAAGATATCAGAGAACTAATATGCAAAATATTAATCTTATGTTATTCATTTCTAGCTAAACCTTTTCATAAAGTCCAAACCTATACATGATGCAGTACATTTAAATCAAATAAAAAATATTCTGAATATTTCAGAAATTTGATTATATATCCTTTCTAAAACCACAGGCTATTGATCCTAAGAATTTTTTTTTTAATGTCATTTATAAAAGTAATTTTTTTTTAAAACGGTGTACTAGAAGAACTAGAAGACAAAGTTTTAAGGCTAAATAACCCAAAAATTGCATTATCATCAAAATAAAATGTCAAGGTTACCTGCTATAAACGTTCTCCCTATAAGAATTTTGTTATTTTCCTAACCTAGACTGATTTATTAGTACTCCTCTGGCTCTGTGGTTAAACACCTCATAGAGCAGAAATGAGGTAACCTACAACACTGTTATATCATAAGGTGGTGCATTACAGGTACCAGTGGCACTTCAGCACCATTCGCCACAAACATCTTTCTTGGTTCTCAGGTTCTTTCACCTTCCACCATTCTCCAACTTTCATTCTCCTTTATTTTCCTCCTTTCTACCTTAAAGTTTCTAGTGGCAGCAATGCAAACCTTAAGATATTAAATTATTTTTAAAACACATAGTTTCTCCTCTATCCAATGGAGACGCTCTCAAATACACGCTGCATCCCCTCCCATTTCCAAGCCACCTATCACCTTGTCTTTTCTTAAAATTCTCAGCCATTCTCAGATTTAGATACTAGAATCATGTTCTATCGAAGACCAACACAAATTCCCAAAAAGTAATCAGAAGAGCAAAAGAAAAGTACAAGAGAACAAAAATGGTATGACCGCTGTTTCACAGTTTGGAGTAGAGTTAAATGGATCTGTAGTATTTCATTTAATCATTTCTTACATAAAACGTGCCATGGCTAAAGGTGATGTTGATACCTACATGTCCTATAGAGTGAGCCTGTAAAAATTCAAAGTTTCATAAAAAATATTTTATTAACCAAAATTTTCACATATCCTCATCGTCTCCGCTCTTAACTTACTGAGTTAATATTTAAAAGGATATAGACTTAAAATTATATTCTAGACAAAATAAATTATACTCTAAACAAAATAAAAACATTGCAGTCTTCTAGACTTATCTAACCTTATCATATGGAAGAAGGAAAGTCTAGAGTAAGTAAAACAGGGGGATCCTTACCTCATATCTTTCCATTGTTTCTTGCTACCACTTGTAACTCTACTTCTAATTCCTATTTTAACTGTAAGTAAAAGTTATGCTTCCAAGATAATCATAACAAAAATATACAAATTCTAAAGTGAACTTCAAGATTTCTCACAGAATAAAGCCAAAATAGAAACAAAATAATTCACTTGATTTATCATCTTTTGAATGAACCAAAATCTAATAATATGTTCGGGATAACTTTCAAATTCTACTTTCAGAAACACTGTCGATTTCCTTCATCTCTCAAAATTCCCAAGCCTTTTGTAAAAGAAAAGAAAATCTTATCTAAACTACATATTATTTAAAGCTAACATATATTCTTTGTCCCCTTAAGTTTAGAGAATGGCTGGCTAAATGTAGTAGCTACATTCTGGCTAAAAAGCATATGCTACAGTAATTAACATATCATCCTATTATGTTTCTTGCTTCAAAACTGAATCATTATTAGCTTCCACAAAACGATGGCTACAATACATGTATATTTCTATATTAATATGTGAAATTTGCACAGACATTAGAGTTGTAAAGCCATACCTATATTCTGATAGCTTAGGTCATTCTCGGCTCCTTTCTCCGTGTCTGAATTTTTTGGATAGCTTACTGCCTGTTTCAGTTTTCTCTCTGTACGTGAGGCACTAGCAGCAAACTTGTACGGGCTTGTTTTTTCAGATCCAAAATGAGCCACACTGGGTTTCTGTAAGAAGCAATGTTTTCTATGGAAGTGCTGCTGAGCACTCTCGGGATCATGAAATGCTTTGGTGCAGGTGCCACACTTGATCACATACTGTTGCTCCTCCTCCTCGCTCTTTAATTTGTGCACTTGACGGATATGAGTGTTCATGTCGGCAACATTCTGTGCTGTTGCTGAACACAAACTGCAGCGAAACCACAGTTTGCCCTTATCCAGCATGATTTGAAGACATTTACTATAATCTTCCTTTCTGTTGACTTTGCAGATGTAACTCTCACGGCAACCACAGGTTAACAGGTTACTGGTCTCTATTACTGAATAATCATTCTCAGTTTTAATTGAAGTTTCAGTTTTTTCTGACACAAACACATAATCTATGCCATGGTGCTCCTTGTAATGACTCAAAAATGCTTCTTCCACATTAAAGGTAAGATCACAAAGCCCACAGAAGTATTTAATATTTATTTCATTGTCATGCTCATCTTGGCAATGTCGATATAGTGTTTCTATCTTGTGAAAAGTCTTTTTGCAATGAGCACAGCTGTATCTGTGAAACTGGTGACTTGCTAAAGACATGCAGTGCTGTTTCACACATTCTTGGGAATCAAACATATCTTCACAGATTCGGCATTGCCATTTGCCCCTTGGAGGATTGTTTGCTGGGGAATGGTCAATAATAGTAATCGTTGAAGAAGGATTCTTAGCAGCCAAATTACTCCCCATTGTTGTAGAGGATGACGGCAAAGTTTCACTTTCTACCTCATCCATCTCATAGAAATATCTGTGACCATTATGAAATTCAGTCACATGTGCCATAATAGTCTCTTTCCTTGTTAACTCCTTTTTGCATGTCCGACACCAGAAGAGAAAGTTATTTAAATGGGCGCCTCCATGAATCCTGCTCATATGTAAACGAATGACTCCTAAATCTTCACACACCTTTCCACACACCACACACTTATAACACATTGTATTTGCTGAGAAAACGTGCTTTTCTACTAAATCTTCACTTGGGAATCGTTCATGGCATTCACAAAACCAGGTTTTAATAACTGACTTTTCTTTCTGGGCACAAACCATACCTTCGTGGCTTTTACCTTCTAAATTCATCTTTTTTTTTGGAATGGTGCTGTAGTCTTGTGAGCTAGATTCTTGAAGAGACATAGTTCTTTTAAGTGATGAAAACTTTGATTGATCTAGCAATAGATTCAAGTCAGAAGGAGGTTTGTTCCCTTCACTGCTGTGGCAATAAAGTAAGACTGATTCTTCCATTGAGTTAATCACTCGGACTTTGTGTCCTAAATTCTGCTTGTGATTTCGGGTACTGGTTTCATCCACAAAGACTTGGTTGCAATTTGGACAATAACCTCTTAATATGAATTTCTCTGCAACCTGGGCAATGCTTTTCTCAGCTACAGCTACAGGACCAGCATTTCGACAACGAACTCTAAAGTGGATAAGAAAAATAAACTCTTTCATAAGTATTTTTTAAATAGAGTATCTCTGCTTTTATTGCAGGAATTACAAAACAAACAGTGTATACATAAGCACTAAAAGGTATTTTAGAAAGATAAAATATTCTAGCATCTCAAAATACCTGAGTATTACCTACATTTTGTCTCTTTCTATCCTATATACAAAAGGGTAAAACTAGAGTCAAAATATCCAAAAAATTCAGACAAACTTCAGAGAGCTAAAAACAGTATCGAATGCACTGATAGAGGACCTATGATAATTACACTGTGTAGAGGAACACTATGGTAAGATTCTCAATAATCTGATACCTACTCTTTAATAACTGATTTACTTTATGTCAGGAATATGCTATGCCCATAGCTGCTCTTATACTAAAGAATCAGGCTCAATTAAGACTGCACACAATTCCAAAAATTAACTAAAAATAAATCAATTTCTCAAGGGGAAAAGAAAAATGGAACTGTGCTTAAACTGTCTTCCTTTCACTACTAAACCAAAAAAAAAAAACAGACCTGCTACCATTCCATGTATTTAATATATTTTAAAAGTGGGAAATTATATAAAGTATGGTCTTTAGTTATAGTGGAATTAAATTAGAAACAAAAAATGATAATAAAAATATCTAAATATTTGGAAATTAAATCCCTAACGCTTTAGAAGTTAAGCAACACATTTCTAATAAATCTATGGGGTCAAAGAAAAAATATCAAAAAACAAAAGGTAAAATATTTTTAACTTAATAAAAATGAAAACAACTTATCAAAATCCGAGGGATGCAGGTAAAGCAATGCTTAAAGAAGAATTTATAACTTTGAATGTTTATACAGAAAAAGAAGGCCCAAAGTTAATCAAAACTTCTACCTTGAGAAGCTAGAAAAAGATAAGCAAATTAAACCCAAAGTTTAAAGAACAGAAATTTACAAAGTAAAAAATAGGCAAATAACAAAGAATCATCAGCGAAATCAAATGCTAGTTGTTTTAAAGATCAACGAAAATTTGTTAAGATATAAACATAAGAGTTAAGAAAAGCTTTTTAAAAAAATAATGAAGTAAACAAAATATATTCCTAAAGCAAGAAGCAAAAGTTTCTCAGATAGGAAAGAGAAAACATAACCATATCAATTTTATAAAAATCAATAAATTACACTTCATGAGATTAAAAGCTTCTGCTCATTAAAAGCCATCATTAACAATATGAATATGTAACTAGACTGGGAAAGAATATATTCACAGTACATATATCTGACAAAAGATTTATATCTAAAATATATAAAGAATCCCAACTCACTAAAGGCAAATAATTCATTTTCTTGAAACAGGCAAAAGACTTGCAGACACTTCACAAAGATAAATGAATGGCCCAAAAGTGCATGAAGAAGTGCTCAATATCATTGTTCATCAGGGAAATGTAGATTAAAACCATAATGAGACACTCAAAAGAACAGCTAAAATGAAAATAACTGGTAACACCAAACCATGGTAAGGATGTAAAATAACTGGAACTCTCATACCTTGCTGGTAGAAATGCACATTAGTACAAACACTTTGGAAAAATATTTAGTAGTTTCCTATGAAACTAAATACACAACTACTCTTTGACCCAATAGTTCCACTCTTAGATATTCATCCAAGAGAAATGAAAATATATATCCATAAAAAGACTTGTACAAAATGTAAATAGCAGCTTTATTTACAATAGGTAAAAACTGTAAAAAAAATCCAAATGTCCATCAACATGAGAATGAATAAACAAATTGAGCTATATTTATACAATAAAATACTACTCACCAATAAAAAGGAACAATGTGCTAATCAATATAAACATATACTATGACAAACACAAGAGTATACACTATACTGTTCCATTTACATGAAGTTCAAGAGGAGATAAACCAATGTAAAGTGAAAAAAATATCAGAATACAGATTGGGGGTGAAGGGGTGGAAAATGGGAGGAGACATAATGGAACTTTCCACAGAGAGGGAATATATTTTGATAAAAATATAAGTTAAACGGATGTATCCATTTGTCAAAACTGTGAAAGTTAAGATTTGTACAGCTGAACAAATTTAAATTCTACCTCAAAAATAAACAAAACTTTTAAAAGGGGAGTAGGGACTAATCCGATGAATAAAGAAAACAAGAATGGCAGTGTTATTATTAAAGCTGGGTGATGGGTAAATGGAGGTTCGTTAAACTAGTCTATTGACTTCGTATAAACATTTCCATAATAAAACATTAAGAATAAAAATAAAAGCAGAACCAGGATTTAAACTCATGAAATATAAGTCAGAACCAGGATTGCTAACCTCAGTAATTATACTGAGTATATAGAGAGTAATTATACTCTGCAGTCTTAGTTTTATCAAGACATATAAATACTTCAGTTTGCGAAAACAATTGTTCTATTTAAACAAATACAATTGTAAATAAACTTTCAATACATTTTAAAGAAATAACAGGAAAAAAACTTCATGCGATAAACAGAAATTTTATAATTGACTAGGTATTTGATATTAAAAAACTTAATTTTTAAGCTGGGATAACATTTTTTAGAGTCTTTATCATTTATATATACATATTAAAATATTTACAGATAAAATGACATGATTTGCTTCAAAATAATAAGTTGCAGGAGGTGAAAATATAAATGAAACACCACTGCCATGTGTTAATAACTAGTGAAGGTGGATGAAAGGTATATAGGGGTTCATTATATTATTCTCCTTACTTTTGTGTATTGCTTGATAATTTCCATCGAAAAGACCATAAAAAAAATCATACTAAAATCTTCTTGATTATTTGATAAATTTGGCCTTTCACTGAAATTTAATCTTTCACATGTATATAATACTTTCCATTCTGGTTGACTTAAAGCCAAGGTTCTATTTTAAGCCTCTCCTCCCTACACATACACTTATAGAACACACAGGAAAATTATTCACAGATCTTAGAAATGTTAGCTCGTTTTACATTCACAGCAATATCAATATATCCACTTTTCCCACGCTTCTAATTTCTCTCAATTTGCTAATTTTGTTGATTTCCAGGCAAATGTATATGTTCATTTTAAAAGGAGAGAAACATGGAATAGAAAAGTATTTGTTAAATCTTACTGGTGAAGAGCTTGTTGGGCAGGATTCCCTTACAGCCTAAGACTAGACCTGTACAAACCTGAAATGGGCAGTGAGCTCCATGTGGGAACGCAGTGTCTGGTGGCAGGCCACACATTTAACTTGAAATGGAACATCTTTGCACAGAGAGATCAAAAGTTTCTTTGCAAAAGATGGAAATGATATTGGATGTGCTATTCCCTTGCCATCTGAAAGATAAAATAAACTATAACTTGCAAAGATTTGAGCAGAGAGTGATCCAACCTCCCCACCCCCTGCCTTTGCCTTTCTCAACATCAGCTGAAGTAAAATATTTATGTGACAAAAACCTTAAGGAATTAATTTTCTAGCCTTAAGTTTAAAAGATGCTGAACTCATGCTCAAATTAAAATTAGAGTCCAATACGAAAAAAAAAAAAAAAAAACAACTTTCCAGATAATCATGGATATAAAAAAACATTCTGAATAAATGTTCTCTTCCTAAGTTTCTCTTCATTCTTCAAAGTAAGTAAACCTTGCTCTTAGGTACAGATAAATATTGATAATCTTCTTTTGGAAAAAAAATTAAAATAAAAATCTTTCACTTTCCTGGGTTTTAAACTAATGTGAGAATAAATAACCTCAGGAATTATCTCAGAAGTATGATAAATCAGTAAAAATTAAAGAAGTTTAATAATTTTCAGAAAAGAGTATAAACATACCACCCAGTTTAAAACGCTGATGGAAATGATTCTTTCCAGACATATGCTTCAAACACTCATCCTTGCTGCTAAAAAGAAGGAAGCAACCTGGACACGCAAAACACTGAATAACCTGAGGAAGAAGGTTGTTTTTATGTCCATCATCTGCAGCTTCCTAAAATATAAGGCAAAGCTTTATTATACACATCTAAAATAAATTGATATTTGGTTTCTTAAAATCAATTTTCAAATGTTTATTATTTATTTAGAATATTATCTATCAGTTTTTAACATGAAAATTTTTCTTTCCTGAGTGTGAAGTATGGAACTTATAAATGAGGTCCCATATATGAAAATAAAATTTTTTCCTTGAAAACAAATTACAATCATCTGTCTGTGACAATAAATGTACAAGTACATATGTTTTCTATATATATTTTCTTTTATAAATACACATCCATTTGGAATATTATATAAATGTATAAATGTTTTCACATCACATATTTTTTGTTTTGCTTTGTTCAACTCTACTCTGCAATATAACTTATGTTTACATATACGTATCCATAAGTCATTCCATGCTTAATAATTTACAAAATATATATATAAATAAATATACAAGAGGGATTGCATTGTTTCAGCAAATATTGTCAACTTACAGACTCTTCTGCTTCTTAGTTTTCTTATTCCACGATACTTAATGGAAATCCCTAAAAATCAACTGGCATAGCTTTAATTCATTCTTCCTAATGGTGGCAAACTACTCCATGTTTTGGATCTAGTCGAGTATTCATTTTTAGGCCTTTTTTTTTTTTGGTAACTATTAACAATGATGTTGTAAACATTCTTGAATATATATCTTTATTTGTTGGTGCTTTTCTCTTCTCTGGAGTGGCCCCATTGAGTTCAAAGTTGTATTATTTGAATTGTATGCTTGCTTTTCAAAATAGCTATACGAATTCACATGTCTCCTAGAACTAAATAAGCCTGGCAGTAATAGCTATTATGAAACTTTTTTTCATTTTTGCAGTCTGACAGATGTTGTGATATTCACTGTTAATTTGCATTTCCTGTCTATTAGTGAGTTTAAGCATTTATTTATACAATTCTCTGGATATTCTATATTCTGTGGATTGCTTATTCATATTCTTTAACCTCATGTTTATTGGTTTTGTTTTCTCCCCTTCTGGTCAACTTGTATCATTCTTCATTATTGAAACTCTACGTCTCATCCTCCATTTTGCAAATATTTTTCAAATATCTGTCAATTAATTTTGCATATGCTCACCTTAAAATTTTAACATAGTCAAACAGGTCTGTCTTTTCTAGGGTCTAAGTTTCCAAACTTAGTTAAGAGCCTCTTTTTTCCAAAACTGGAAATATTTTTAAGTGTATACTTGTGTATGTTTATATGTATATGTATGTGTGTGTGTGCTTGTATATTAATAGAGTTTAACTTCTTGTTAACGGTCTTTAGAATAATAGCCTTAAAAGGTGTACTGTGTCTTTTTACATTTACTATCTTAAATTTACATTAGGGATATCAAAATAGTTTGTGTAGTCTTATGAGATACAACGGGAGGAGAAATAGCAAATTTATATTTATAATGAGGACATGTCATGCACCATATTAGGATTCAAAATGCGCTTTTCCATTTAATCCTTATAAAAACCCCATGAACTATTCTTTTCATTATTTACAAATAAGAAAACTGAAATTTAGGCAAGTCAACAAAATTACCAGTTCCTTCAACCAAAGTGTAATCTTAGAAGAGACAAAGCTACCATTCAAACATAGTTTTATATCTTTGGTTATAAATTCTATGCTCCTTCCACTATTCCCCACTGTGTTTTAATTCGGTGGGTGCCACATAGAAGATAACACCCAGGAAGATATTTTGCATTTCAATTACAAGGTTCTAAGTGATAAGGGCATCAAAGGCATTTACTAACCACCAATTTATACAAATATTCCTTAATTCTAAACTAAGAAAATAATTTTTAGTTCAATTGTGAGTTATAAAGAGATTCAATATAAAGCTTATTTAAATTATTTGCTCAATAGAACAAAAATGCAATTCTACATAAAATTTTATTGGATTATACCTATTACATATTTGCAAATACCATCTACAAACTGGGGGGAGGAATGGGAAATGGAATGTCTGGTAAGTTAAAGTACTCAGTTTCTTTTTACCATGATAAATCTGGCTACATTAAAATAAAATATACCATAAAAATTTGTGTGTGTGTGTGTGTATATATATGTATATATATATATAAAGTAGCATATATATGTATATATGCTATATATATGTGTGTATATATATATGTGTGTATATATATATATAAAGTAGCATAACAATAAGATACTACTTCATATCCACTAAAATGACTATTTTGAAAGACAGACAATAAGTATTGGCAATGATGTGGAAAAATTGGAACCCGCATTCATTGCTGCTGGGAAAGTAAAATAGTATATAGGGTGTCGAATTAACAGCTGGGCAGTTATTCAAAAAATTAAGCATAATTACTATACAACCCAATAACTTAACTCATCAGAGAAGTGAAAACATATGTCCACACAAAGACCTGAACACTTGTTTAGAGCAGCATTATTTACAACAGCCAAAGTGAGACCAACCCAAGTGTTCATCAACTGGATAAACCAATAAACAAAATGCAGAATATAGCCATACAATGAAACATCACTTGACAACACAAAGCCATGAGGTACTGATACATGCTACAACATAAATGAGCATTGAAAATTATTATGGTGACAGAATCTTATCACAAAAGGCCACATATTCTATGACTCCATTTATATGAAATGTCCAGAAAATGTAAAACCATAGAGGCAAAAAGTAGTTTATTGGTTTCCTAGGGCTGGGAAGGATAGGCTAGCAAGGGGAAAATAACCTTTGATGATAGAATGGCCCTAGAAACAGATGAGAAGCAATGGTAGTACCTATTGATCCACAAGTGACACTGAGGCACCCTGGAGCTTATAATGTGTCTACCACCACCACCACCACCACCACTACCATCAAAAAGGGAGCAAAGCTGAGAAGCTATTTAGTGATATATCCATTAGATGACTTTGTGTCAAAAAATACTAGATACTTGCTACTTAGTATGACCCAGGATCAGCAGCACTGACATCACCTAGAGGCTTGTTAGAAATGGCCCCACCTCAGATCTCCTATGTCAGAAATCTGCATTTTAACAAGATTCCTGAGTGCTTTGTTTGTACATTAAAGTTTGAGAAGCACTAGTCTAGTCAGAACAAATTGGAGATGAAAGGAAAAGAGGAGGCAAGCAAGGAAAATAATGAAAACTGGATAATTTCACTCTCTTTCCTTGAAGAATGCCATCTTCACAAAACAGAATTCATAGGTATACAATCTTCTAGCGACCTCTTCTGGCTGATTCAAGATAGACAATTACAATCTAAAGCATACTACTTTCCTTTAGAGTCCTTGTGACACATTCCAAAGAATAAGCAATAAAGAGAGCTAATCGAGAGCTATATCATATCAAATATGATAAACACTCATTACAGATTTCCATATTACATGGATTTGCATATACCATGAATCAACTCATGTCCTTTGAAATATAGCACTTAATGAGTTATATAAGACAGCCTTTTAAATGCTAGATCTATTTCTTAATATTAGCATTAATAAAATAATTGTTATTTACTACATGGCTCCAATGTTTTAGCAGGCAGTGAAAGACAGTGGACTTAAGAATAAGGTTCTAGTTCTCATCATGTGACTAACTCACAGAACATCTTAAATACGGTAAGTTAATTTCACAGAGCAACTCCATAAAAGGAAGGGTTTCTCTAATAATCTTTTGGATTTCTGGCTTTCAGCTATCAAATTCCTGCCCACGATAATTTAATGTTCCAAATAATTTTATTCTCCATAGGCAATCACAATTTTGATTCTTTAGTGTATCACTGGTGAATACAAGCTTAAGAGCAGCAAGAAAGCACCTACATTGAACTCCATGGTTCTCTAGAAAAAGTATACCTACTCTTAACTTAGGACATGCTCTTACCTTAGCAAAAAGGTGATCCCTATATTGTTGCTGAGTAACGAAATTTTTATAACATACTACACAAGCAAAGGAATTGATGAAAGATCCATGGAGTGTGATTGTTGGATCACATGGGGAGTGATCGAACCTACTCGGCAAAAGAGAGGTAACATTAGAAAAAAGCCCACATTCTAGGGGCAGACTATTAAGCTTCATTTGTTAAGCTAAAAAAAAAAACACAAATACACATTCAGAACTTTACAATTCTCTACTGAAATATTAAATAACGTTTTTCATATTTAGGAAATATCAAGTGGCTCCCACATGCGATATAATCCCTTCAGACAGTGACAAACAGTTTGTTCAAAATTTCATAAAAGTACTCAAGATCCAATAAAATGGATTCAGGTGTGTCTTGCCAAACTGGTAAACTTCCAGTTTGAAAATGGGAGACCCATCACCTTTTCTTTTTGCCTTATTTACCACAAAAGTCACAATTTTAAATGAACGATTAGAATAATCTCATGTCAAGATTTCTGGCACACTTGTTTCCTAAAACTGGCTTTTAATCCTTTTAATGTTCATCTTAACCATATAAAAAATTTGTCATTGTAAACTCCCTCAAAGACTTTTTAAAATAGTTAGGATACAGTATGCTACCCAGTTATTTGTTGAATGCTGAAGCTCCTTCTAGAAGCTTCTCTTGGTAAGGTAAAGCATAAGTAGGGTGAGACATCTAGAAAAGATAATGGCGTAGAGCCCCAAACTCTCAATTCCTATCTTTAAACTATCAGAAAGTGATTGTGAAGATAAGAATGTTTAATGCCTGTAATACTGCCTTCCTTGATATTTACTTTCTCAAGCTCTACTATTCCAAATTCAGTAAATTAATATGTTTCATAAATAGAATATTTATTGTTAATTTTGCAACATTTGGTTTGCCTTTAGCACTTTTGTAATGCCATACTAGCTTTCTTTAGGCTAGACGGAATATCTGTAACTGCTTTATGTCTCTTAAAATTTGCATATATGGGCTGGATTTCTCCAAAACTGATCCAACTGCATATCAATGCAAAAAGTCTGTTTGGAATTTTATGAGACATATTAGTAACAAATACATATTTAAAGGCTATATGCCTTTAAAGAGAGAACATTATTAGAAAAATCTGACTTCAACAAGCCTTCTAGGAAACCTAAGAAATATAAATTAGAAATAATGATATCATAACAGCACAAAACAATTTGAGTTGGAACATAAAGCTATAATCACAATGGCAGAAGTGCATCATGCTTTCTTTCATTTTATGAAATCACTTTGTAACTTATTTGATCTTCAATATCCACTGCTCTGAATACCACACTTACCTTTTTAAATGTCCTAATAGAAGGTGCCCATTATCAAATTCCTTGTTACAGTGCATTATGGGACATAAAATTGGTTTCCCAGACACCTGCATTTGGCCTCCTCTTCGAAATGAACTTTTTGTTCCCGAATTAATTGTGCCTGTTTTGAGTCCTGCATCATTGGAATATAAATTAAGTTCCTATTTCAGATATCTGTCCTTTGGACTTACTAAAACAATGAAAATTATGATACAGCATCAACTAGGCGGTACTAATTGTAATTAAATGTTTATAAGTTTTCTTATAAAAGATATAATAACATAAAAGTAAATAGTTATTTGGGACAAGGAAAGCAGTTAACACTTCCAAATAGCATTCTCTTGAAGAAAAAAAAAATGTTTCTAAATTCAACAGCCAAGAAATATCAAAGATCAAATATATCAGAAAATCAGCTGCTCTATAGAACCCTTATAGAACCTTTCTTCCCATTTATGTAAGTTTGCAAAGATCTTTTCTAACTCTTATTTTCTCTTTTAACTATCTTAAACACATTATAAGGGTTAATTATATTATAGAGGATCTGAGTTCTACAAAAATTATGTTAAACAATGTAACAGGGAGAAGTGGAGAAGTAAGGGAGGCAAGGAAAGAATAAGAGCAATACTTCTAAGGAATCCAGCCACTGATGAATCAGTTCCAACCTGGATATCAAGGAAGGAAGGTATCAGTGATAACAAATTTATACAACACAAAGCAGAGATTTATTTGCTGTTATCTCTCTCCTTTCTATTTAGCCTATTTTGTCCTTTCTCTTTTTCTCCTTTCAAAGCCAATTAAAAGCAGTGTGTCCATCATTACCTTCTCTTAATTAATACCCTCTTATACTGGTCCATTGTTCATCCCTTTTCTTCCTTCATAATCTTAATCTTACAGTCACAAACTCTTGTAATTAATACCCCCTAACCAAATTTTGTTCCCAGGGAATTCCCAGTACATGATATACAACTAAAAATTTAGAAATATGTTGTATAAAAAAAGAATTGTCAGACTGCCTGGAGGATTCTAACATATAGTTTGATTATTATCTCTTATTATTTCTTGTGGACTATTTTAATCAAATGTCATAACTATTTCATACAACAGAAAACTGGGTATTTATCTTTATGACATATTCTACAAAGCCCTTAAGCATTTACCTAGAGTAGAATATTATTCCTTTAACATCGTCTAGTTTTAAGATCTCTAAGTGATTATATATGCTAAAGGTTTCAACTGCCTTTCTGCTGTTTTAGTCCTTACAGGAAGAATGCCACTATTAAAAGCTGCCAAAATGCTTATACATGTGTTCTTCCAACGAACAATGAAGAGCATAGCATTAATCATATTTTAATATTAGAGGCATTCAATAACAATACACCTTTTTATATTTCCTTTTTTAATGCAGTCAGAATTATGACAATTTTTATTTATTATCCATACATATTCCAGATGTCACCCATTAAAACCTTCATTTAGCCAAAGAGTGCTAGATAAAAATTAGAGAAAACAATCAAGTGAAAGAAAATAAGCTTTACTCATAAAAAGACAACATAGAGAGAGATTTAAATAGACTGGAGAATGCAGTTTCTAAGTTATTAAGTATTAAATGTATGCAAATTGGCCTAACTATAAAGATATATAAAAGATGGATTTCCAAAGTTAGAGTAATTATAAAGGACTTAAACTACTTCTAATCTAAAAACTGAATTACAATAGCTAGATACTTTGGAATAGACTGAATGAGTCCCTTACTGAGAAGTAGAATCTCACTTTTTAAAATTAAAGAGTACAATGACTCATCTTTGTTTTTCCCAGCTACACCCTTTTCAAAGACCTCATTTCTCTCTGAAGCCCACTTATGGAAGATAAGCACCCATACCAAATACAGAGCAATGATAAAACAGCTGTTCTAGCAATTGATCCCAAACTTCAGTTTTACAGTTTTGCATAGACCAAGCAAAAGATCAAACGATCACATAAGAATACTACTTTAAAGACCTTAACTCCAGGCTCAAGCTTATCAGCTACCGATGAACCAGATGTGACCTAAAGATATATAAAATACCAAGTCTTGCCTAGAATCATAGACACAGCTAAATGACTTATTTGTTCCCACTTGGTCTGCTTGGGTAAATGCACAAACAGATGCTTATGAATTTAATTTACAATGCATTAATTATTCTGACAATCTAGAGGTCAGGAATTAGGACTAAAGAGGCATATTACTGGACCAAACCATTCTAGACAGGACTTGAAAGTTAGTTCATATGAGATAAATGATTTTTAGAAGAGATTTTAGAGATGATAAAGTCTTGTAGTTCCAGCCCACTTTCCTATCAAAGTTACCTACAAATCCCCTCAAAACTACAGATACCCTAATTATCTCTGCAGGTGAGACCCCGGCCTGTATTTAAAAGTTCCCAGGTAATTGTGATGCAGCTAAGGTAAAACCACTGAACTAGTCATTAACAACTACTGAGAATTGAATGCATATCAAGAAGGATTTTTAAAAAATAACTATAGCCTTAAAAGAACACTCCAAGAAGCAAAATTACTTGCCATCATTTCTAAGTATCTTTTGCTAAAGTAGGTCTGGAATGCCAAACAATTCTTTCATTTAGGTGAATGAAGTCACATTTGGAGCCCAAGGTCTAGGCTTGTTTTCTGTTTTCATCTACAAATGTTTATTCTAGCCTTCTTTGGTGTAATAGTCAACCAACATTTATCAAGCACCTCTATGCTGAACATTCTTTTTAGACACTGACACTAAATAGGATTGTCTTGGTCTTCATCCCCATAGAGCATGTAGTCTACAGTATAAGAGACAGACATGCAAACATAATAATTCAATAGAACAGGGTAAAAACTATATCAGAGAAACGAATAAAGCACTGTGAGATCAAAGAAGGATGAGCTACCAAACTTATGTGAAATAAATAAACCTAGCAAACTCTAGTGTTATTATCTGTGGGGCTAACCCCACAGGTAAGTTAGAAGAAAAAAGAAGAAAAGGTATTTAAAACGGAGGATGGGGCCAGATGGGAATTTGTCAGGCACAAACAGATTAGGAGATAAGAAGGAAATATAGTTTCAGGGAGTGGCCAAATGTCAAAATAACTACAAATTACTGGAACTATTTTATAAGTGGCATTTGACTCTACTCAAAAGAAAAAGAAAACCCTCTGAAAACTTACTTTAGAACAAGTAAGTTTTAGAACAAGTGAGTACTACATACTTTACAGTTAAACCTTATTCTGGATTAACTCCACAGCTAAGGTTTCTGTGGATATTCTAAGCCTTTAAGGGCTGAGTGGGTCTCTTACAAGACAGGCTAGAAGAGTTGCCATAGTGGGACAGTCCTACTAGCTCTTTAAAAATCCCATCAAATTATCTAGTAGGGGGAAAATGTTCCACAGTGACTCTTCCAGGAATCTCAGGTCTGCAGAGTTAATAATGAAGAAACTACCCAATGCTTTAGATGAGCCTTCCATGTGGACACTTACAAAGTATCTACATAGGCTGCACTGAAGAATAAGTAAACACTAATCCTTTAGATCTCAGTTTAAATTCCATGTCCTCAGAGAAGCCTTTCCTGACCTCAAATAACCTATTATACACTCACCCAGACACATGTAATATTTCATGTCATCATAACTACATCATGAACAAATAAATAAGCAATATGTAATGAATAAATGACCTATATTACTTATACTCAAAATATACTTTTGCCAAAGTAGGAAGACAACTGGTAAAGTAGGCCATTATTAAGTATCACTGAAACTAAATTTCAATACTTTACATACTCGTTAGCAATCAAATAAAGGGTCATAATATTTTAAGGCTTTAGCGAAGGTAGGTAACCTTAGTGTTCCACTGTGATCTCTAAAGAATACCTGGCATTTTTAGCCACTGGTCCACACACAGTCTTGCTGCTTCTGTATCAGAATGTCCTCGAATAAATTCCAATTCTTGTAACCCATGAGCATGCTGAAAATCAATTTTTTCCTAAAGATATTAAGAAAAAAATCAATTAACCTGTGATTTCTAACCTGATTTCCTTGAGAAAAAGATTTTGACACATCAGTGATCAGAAAATACTGACTACCCTTTAGCCCTGGAACTTCGCATCTAAAAAATCTATATCCCAAAGAGGTAAGTCAAAACAAAGGTTCATGCTCTAATATGTTGATCCCAGTGTTTACCTATTTTGCACAAAGTTCACTACAACCTACGTCTCCAACAATAGGGCACTGTTTTAGTAAATTATGGTAAGTATATTTCATTAAAGTCATTAGATAAACACTAACCAAACTTTTTCAATGAAGTAGGAATATACTTTTGCTATCAAGTAGGTCACCAAGTAGTATCAAACCAATGAGGCCAAATATAAAAAAAATTAACAAGGATTAATTTCAAGCTTATATGTAAGTGTATCTGCAGAGGGGGAAAGGCCACAAATAAATATATGAAGTGTCAATGGCTATCTCTGGGAGTGGAGATAGGAATGATGATTTTTCATTTTTAAAAATTTACATTTTTTTTTTCAAATTTTCCACACATAGTCTGAAGTGTACAGAAGCCTATTAAATATTTGTTCAGTGAATAGTATTAATAAGAGCAGACAATCATTAGTACTTAATATGTGCCAATATAAAGTATTTATTGGCACCTTGATTAAGGATTGGCAAACTTTTTTCAAAAAGGGCCAGACAGTAAATATTTTAGGCTTTGCAGCCCATACAGTCTCTACAGCAACTACATAACTCTAACAATGTAGCATGAAAGCAGCCATAGATAATATGTAAACAAATGGGTATAGCTATGTTCCAATAAAAATTTATTTATAAAAACATGCAGCCGCCAGCACCAACCACTAAATTAGATGCTTTAGACTATTAAAGTCTCTAAATCTTTCTAGTTATATTATCTATAAATCTGTTTGCATACTCCCGAATCATGCTATATCTAACAATTAACAATAACCGCTTACCACATGACAGGCACTGTTCTAAAATTATTTTAATTTCGCAATAACTCTATGCAATAGGTACTATTATTGTTCTCATTTTATGATGGGAGAACTGAAGTACAGAAGGTCAAATAACAATGCCAGGATTTAAACTCTTGCAATCTGATTCTAGGATTCATGCACTTACACATATGCCATACTACCTTTCAAAAAGGTTGTGTTCTTGAAATGAAATCACTGATTCACAAACACTAGATTTGCAAGATATAGGTCAGAATAATGAATGGCCTAGTAAGCAATGTAACAGGATCTCAGGAATGGTAAGTAGGGGGACAGGGAGATTCAAGACTGTAATCTGAAAAAATCTTCTACACAACACTGTTCTAAGTACAACCATAGAATACTAATTCTCGAAGATGTTAATAAGCATTATAAACATTTTTAAAAATCCCCTGTAATCAACTTAAGTACATAAACACTAGTTTTAATACAAAGTTTAAAAGGTTCCTTTAGTGCAGGATTTTCAAAGCCTTAAAGTACTAATGAGTGTGTGATTTCCCATAGAGTACTCACAGTATCCCAACTTAATAAATCACCAAGTATTTTTTCTTTCAAATTGTATCCTACAGGATCAGTGCTCTGAATAACATGCTATGGGAAACGAAGATAGTTTATTCAAAGAAAGCAATATGGCAAGCTTCCGGTAGACTATAATGACTTTATTTATAAAATTAAACCATTTATCAAAGTTCCTTACAAAAATATATCACAATAAAAATTTTAAAATAAATTAACATATTAAGATTAAATATGACTAAATACCAACTAGTAGTCTACTTATTTTAAATAATTGCCAATAATTAAAAATAAGCAAGTTTTCTTAAATTTTCTAGCATTCTTCACAATAGAATTTGAACTCTGTGGCCATACACAGTCAATGTTCAAAAAATATTTGCTGGCTGAAATCATCTCCAAATAAGCCATCCATGTCCTATGTTACAAAGCTACTTCCACAAGTTTTAGGGTTATATTACCTCTTGCAAGTCATTTTAACCCCTAAAATATCAATAAGCAAAGCTGGTAGACGGTCAACTAGTCAGCACAGCACATTTCCTCTGAAAGTAATTTACTCAGCGAAGATTTTAATGAATTTTCTTTTATTATCTTTAATACATCTCCATCACAGTCTACGGCCATGCTACCCTGAACAAGCCCAATCCCGTCTGATCTCGGAAGCTAAGCAGGGTCGGGCCTGGTTAGTACTTGGATAGGAGATCACCTAGGAAGACCAGGCGCTGCAGGCGTAAAAAAAAAAAAAAAAAAAGATTGTAAGTTGCAATCTGTGTGGTCAACCAAGGGTTGCCTCATCTAAAAAATAAAAATAAAAATAAAAACATCTCCATCATAAAAAACGAACAATCCACTCTAATAGTGAGACATCAACTATTCACAAAGGCCTAGAACAGTTAAATGACATTTTCTACTATTATCTATTTTCAGTCAGAGCTACCTATCAGCCACTAAAATTCTTCAAGAATTTTTATTTCAGTTTCATTATCTTCCTTTCTGCATAGTTTATATTGTTTTGTTTTCTGCCATCTAATTTTAAAAAACAACTAATCCGTAAAGAAAACCAAATAAAAACGAAAAAAATCATGACTGGATGGCAAGCAATGAGCTAAAGCATCTGTGTGAATCAGTTTCTACCTTAGAAAATAAGGAAATCTTGATAAATTTATTCTTTACAATTGCTTAAACAAGAATTTCAAAATTTAAAAAATTTTCTTCAATGCTAAAGTAGTCTTAATACAATGTATGAACCTTTACACGGATGGAAGATGAAACTATCCTTGAGGAAAATCCTAGTTGTCATAGAGACTAAAAGATTCTGAACTCATCACAAAAGCTTTATCATTTATGTGGGCATTAATACTGCCTGGGAAAAGAAGCTAGCATCACTCAGGAATTCCACAGAAAGGGAGGACAGTTTGTAAACAACTCTCCTCTCAAAAAGATTTTTCCTTGACCTGTAAACAATACACTTAACATAGTTTGGGAAAGAATCTTCTTTAAAATTGAATTGTGTTTCTGCCAGAAAAGAAATAATCCTATTTTGTAATATTTCTATGCCTTAAGCATTTTAAACATACAATTAGAATACTATGCTCTAACTTAACTGGTATTACATAGTCTAGTCCCCAAACAAATCTAGTTCTAAATCTAAAGATTAATTTATTCTGTATCGGATTAGGAGATACTAAAACAGGCTACAGAAATATATAAATTCCTTATAATAACCGATGAATAAATACTCAAGGACTCAAAAACAGATGTTAAAATTATAAAATCATAGTGCTTATCCCAACCTGGGAGATCATCTCCAACTCTGCTCCTTTACAGATTAAAGCCCAAAGTCTATATATAAAAAAAGTCAGGTGATCTGCTAAAATCCATTTTTTAAATCCTACTATGAAGATTTTTTTTTACCAACTTATCAACGCTCTACTCCTAGCAGACATTTGTCAATACTGAGGAAGTTCTTTTAAGTAATTTCATTTGGGGCTTTACAGAGCAAGTTTAGGAAAAGACATATCATGTGAGAGTCTAAATTAGGCTTCATTTTCCACATTGCAGCTCTTCTACAACCTAGATTCAAATTTCTTCCTTTTAGTATCAAATTAATCTGAAAGGACAGGCTGAAGTTTGAGAAAGTGGTCTGGCTCTATTTAGCAGAAAACCTTTCAGTAATTTATGTCACAAACCTGATAAACTCTTTTCACTATTGTGATGAAGTAACCAGAAACCCTTAATAGCTCATTTGCTTTGAGAAATCCAATGATTTTTAATTTCCAAAAATAAAGTCCACTCAAGTAATTCTATTTTTTTCTTTTTTTCCTGTATATATGTATGTGCGGAATCCAACAAACTAAAAACAGGGATGTAAAAAGGTATCATGATTTACTACTAAACTGACAAGCTATCTAGAGTCCATGCTTAACATGGATTCAATTATACGTTTTTTATTACAAATTTCTCTTTAAAGTTTTATTATAAACAATTCTATAATTTAGTAAAGTATCAATTAAAACAACCACATACCCTGAATGCTCTATTCTTCTCTTCTTTCTGCTGTTTCTCCACTTCAACATGCCGGGCTAGACGAGCCAGAGTTAATGCGACTTTATCCTTCTGATGGTCAATATGGTCTTTAAGCTTAGCCTTATCCTAAAATTGGAAAAACAATTTTCATTCCTTTTAACAAACAAAATTAGCTTTGAGATAATATATACCCATTTACCAAAAAGTTATTGTATTAAAGAACCATTTACCTTTATCATTATCAAATTTCTAAGAACCTGCCTTGCATATTTTACATTTTATGTGGCATTTTGTAGGTCAGCCAATCATCTACCAGCATCTTTGTTTTCAAAAAGTTAAACTAGCTGCTACAACATTTCTCATCTTGATTTACTTTATAATCATCTAGATATTGACGAGTTTGGGGCTGCTTTGCTCTGAGTCTATAAAGTAATGCCATCAAGCCATTAGTCTACCCTCCAAAAAAGTCTAACAGAACAAACATTCTTGGCTCTGGTTTTTCAGCAATGCCAGGAGAGTATTACTTAGGAGAAACTATTGACTAAAAAAAATAGATCTAACTTTCAGTTCCTGGTCCAACATGTAAGAAGCTCAGAAGTCGCCACTCCATCTTAACAAGTAATAAGGTGAACAAACGAAAAAGTCAACAACTCTTCTTAGATTCAACAAAGAAGTGAGGTCACAGTGTAAGCTGCTACCCCCGAAATGAGAGAGAAAGTGGGGCAGACACAAAGACTCACAACTCGGTGGAGCAGAAACCCATGAGTAGAAACCTCAGCAGGAACCAGCACTGGGTAGTAAAACCTGAACTGTAATTGATAAATTGCTAAAGGCTCAGTGTAGATAAGTCTAAGAGTTAAAGACTCCAGAGAAACCCAGTCATGGGGTCCCTCACACTTTTGTGAGTTCTATAGGTTCTCACTGTGAAGACTGGAGAAAAATCCTTTCATGCTTCCAGCATGGAGAAGAAAACTAAGCACTTTAAAATATGCCAGAGCACTAACAGGGCCTGCCCTCAAGAGAAACTATTTTACTAGAGCCTAACCTGCTCGAGGTTTATCAGAGCTTATCAGAGGTTTATCAGATCCCGCAGAAGGGAAATACTCAATCCCAGGCCCCTCTAGCTAGCCTGTCCCACTTGAGGGGAGGAACTAAGAAGCACTGCTGAAGTTTACAGTCCAGGGACATAGTACCACCAAGAAGACCTAATCACAGGACTACAGAATGCCACCACTTCTCCCAACATTACCACTACATTACTAAAGGCCTATTTACCAGTTTATTTTACCTAGTATATCATGTCCATCTTTCAACAAAAAATTTCAAGGTATACTAAAAGGCAAAAAACAGTATGAAGAGTCAGAACAAGCACAGAATGGCAGACATGGCAGGGATGTTTCAATGATCAGATCAGGAATTTAAAACAACTATGACTAAGGGCTCTAATGAAAAAACTGGCAACGTGAAAGAACAGATGTGTAATGTAAGTGAGATGGAAATCTTAAAAAAGGACCAAAGAGAAATGCTAGAGATCAAAAACACGATAACAGAAATGAAAAATGCCTTAAGGGCCACTAGTACACTCCTGAGGAAAGAATCTCTGCTTGAGGATATGTCAACAGAAACTTTCAAAACTGAAAAACAAAGAGAAAAAAAGATTGAAAAAAAAAAAATAGAATATCCAATAAGTGTTACAAAAGGTATAACATATGGATAATAGGAATACCCGAAGAAGAAAGACAGGAATAGAAGAAATATTTGATGCAACAGTGACAGAATTTCCCTAAATCGATGTCAGACACCAAACCACAAATCAAGGAAGAAAACCCTCTTTGTTCACAGATGAACAACACGCAAATAAAATAAACAGTAGTTAGGGGTAAAGTAACCTGTGTTAATTATGTATTTATAGCAACTTTATAAATAACTGCCCAAACTTGAAAAGAACCTATATGTCCTTTAGTAAATGAATGGATAAATAAACTGTGGTACATCAAGTGATAAATGTTATTCAATGTTAAAAAGAAATAAACTATCAAGCCATGAAAAGACATGGAGGACATTTAAATACATATCACTAAATAAAAGGACCCAATCTGAAAAGGCCACATATGATTCTAACTATATGGAATTCTGGAAAACATGAAACTATGGTGACAGTAAAAGAGTGGTTGTTAGGGGATAGAGGAAGAGGAAGGGATGAATTGGCAGAGCACAAGGGATTTCTTGAGCAGTAAAACTATTCTATATAATACTATAAAGGATGATATTTGTCATTATACCTTTGTCCAAACCCACAGAATTATAACACCAAGAGTGAACCCCAATGTAAACTATAAATTTGGGTGATAATGATGTGCCAACGTAGGTTCATCAATTATAGCAAATGTACCACTAAGCTGGGGGATGTTGATAATGGGGAAGCTATGCATGTATGAGAACAGGCAGTATTTGGAAAATCTACCTTCCTCTGAATTTTGCTGTGAATGTAAAACTTCTCTAAAAAATAAAGTCTACTAAAAAAATTTTTCTACTAGAAAGATTGGGTTACTATCTAAAATATTACTCTTTAAGCAAATCAGTTATATATATATAATCCAAATTTTATCTAAGGTGGGATAGGAGATAAAGTTGAACAGCAGGTATGATTTTGCAAGTACACAGAAATTACACTGGAGAAAGCATATATAAAAAGGCCCAATTCATATTTTCAGTATGAGGATACAACTTTACAATAAGGAATGATCACAGGATCACTCTGGGTGGAAGGAGTCTCAGCTAACTTTCTGACTATTTGGCAAGCCTATGTACCGGGTAGTAGGTGACATTCTACTAACTTCAAAATGTCCTTTTATAAATCATAAGGTAATGCAGCTTATTAGAAATAACAGTCACAAAAAGCTATCTAAGCTCTGATCCTTTTGTAAAGGCAAATTTCTCTCTCTTAAAAGTTATCTACTCCTTGGGAAGACAAAAAGTATTCTCTCTATTTAAAATGTAGGTATTACATCTTAAAAAAATAATAATTTAAGAAAGTCAATAATGTTTAAACATGGGCCTAGAGTGTGTCAGTCTTCCTGACAGAGGTAACATTTTTTAGGTTTTAAACACTAGCAAAAGTCGTGCTTGGAAGGCAAGGTAAACCAAGGTCATAGTAACACACAAGAGAGGTAGAGAAGGTATAAATTAGCGTTTACTCAGAATAAAATGTTGTGTCACAAGAAGAATATTCTGGGGACAGGAAGGAGGACATGTTTTGGATTAAGGTAATACTAATCTAGGAAGAGCTACCCTCGAATTGTTGGTTCCATTATCATTTTAGTTTTCCCCAGGCCACAACAAAATAACTACTCTGAATTACTTCTGAAGTTATACTACCTTAGGAAGACTTTACACATTTTTTCTTCTTAAAGTTCACTTTAAAGCACAATTACTGATTCTCTGAATTACATTATAAAATATAAATATACCCTGGACACAAAGCAAAATGAAAATTAAAGTCAGAAATATAATGATTATATATCCAATGGGAAAAATTTTTAATAATTGTCGCAAAATTTATGTTTCTAAAACTTTAACTCCCTGAGTCCTTCAATGAACATTTAAACATTTGTTTAAATCTCTTCAGCTTCATTCTAAAATTAATCTTTAGCCCTTTTGAAGGTTAAATAAGTAAAACCTATTGGTATTATTAAGTTGTTTTCTTATATTTAGCTGACAGTAGCCTATGTTATCTTTCATTTAACTATATGGTTATGTCAATAAAAAGATTACCTTTGTTATTTCCAACTAATTCTGATGACCTGTTTATTATCTTTCATAACTTTTAAGGGCTCAAAAGACCTAACAGTCCTGATGCTGAAAATAAAAGACATTTAGAATTACTGGTCTCCTTCTCCTTTCCCTCTAAGGGAAAATTTTTATTTTCTTCTTTGAAGAAAAAAGAAAAGAAAAGAAACTCTAGCTGCTAACTATATTGAAAGCAGATAAGTAGATTTGGGAGACAATCTGCTGGGGTAAAGGAAAAGGAATAGTAGTTAGCTATAGGAAGAACTTCAACTTTGAAACCTTCGGCATTTAAAAAAATGAGAAAAATTAAAGTATTTAAAATAAAGATGTTTTCTCTTAAACTAGGGGGAAATTAAGTATAAGAAGCAGGGTATAATATATGATTTTTCCCATTACAAGCTTGGGGATGGGAAATCAAGGGTTTGGGGATCAAAGTTTCTGGTTAAAGGCAGGTATGAGTTATCTATGAACACTTACTCTCTCAAGAAAGTCAAGTCCCTTAGATTTCAATTACTAGTGATCCAAGATGAGGGTGGCCCCTAGATCTTACAGAATTACACTCTTTTGTGGTTCTGGGGGGGAAAAAAACTGGTATTGGCAAAACAGACGGATCATTAACCTTAAAATGCATGTTAGGGATTTTACCCGTTAGGTTGCAGAAAGCCTTATTTTGCGTACAAGTATAAAACAGGTAATTCAAAGAATTGATACATTCAGAAACATAAATTTTAACTTATAAGAATGCAAGGGGAAAAAAACTTACTACAGGCCATCTTGTTACTGATTCAAATGCAGAATTAAAGCTGTGGTGTTATCTGTCAGGAACATGGCAGAAAGTGAACTGATTTCAGGCTAGATGAATATGTCTTACCAATATATATGTTCCCAATCAGGGAGCACTAAAATATATAAAGCAACTACTAACATAACTTAAGGGGGAAACTTACAAAAATACAATTATAGTAGGGGATCTAAATACTCTACTGACAGCTATGGGTAGATCTAAACAGAAAATCAACCTTAAATAGCACCAGATTATACACTCTTTTCTAGTGCACATGGAACATTCTGAAGGATAGACCATATGCTGGGACACAAGACTAGCCTCAACAAATTTAAGAAGACTGAAATCATACCAAGCATATTCTCTGACCACAATGCTTTGAAACTGGAGATCACCTGCAAAAAGCAAGCAGGAAAAACTACAAGTATGTAGGGATTAAACAACATGCTGCTACTAAAGAAGAACTGGGTCAAAGAAATAAAAGGAGAGATCAAAAGATACCTACAAACAAATAAGAATGAAAATATATCAAAACTTTTAGGATACAGCAAAAGCGGTAATAAGAGAGTTCACATCATGACAGGCCTATCTCAAGAAATAGGAAAAATCTCAAATAAACAACCTAACATTACATCTTAAAGAGCTAGAAAAGAACAATGTCTTTTTTTCCCTATCACTTATTTGTTTTTAAGTGAAGATGATTCTTTTTTTGTAAAAATATATAAGTAAAATCTAGAAAGTTATCAAAATGTTAATAGTTATTTCTGTCTGGAGTTTTTTCCTTTATCCCTGTTTTCTAACAGTTCTAAAATCAGCATATGTAATAAAATTATTAACAAAATTTCAATTATTAATGAACAAAATGGTATAAAGACAAAAAGTATTGAGAATCTCTCTTGTTTGGGAATGTAATGGATTTTTTTTATGTTTTATTTTTTAGTTTTTTATTTTATTTTTTACAGCACTTGGTCTTCCTAGGTGGTCTCTCATCCAAGTACTAACCAGGCCTGAACCTGTTTAGCTTCCGAGATCAGATGGGATTGGGCTTGTTCAGGTTAGCATGGCCATAGACAATACGGATTTGTTTTAATTCACTGACTTACGCCTTATGAAAATAAAAGTTTAACAACTACCCTTCATAGAGATAGACAAAAATTTTGTCTCTAGTGAAATAATGACTGAATTACATTATTTTCCAAACCTAACAGAAACAGATACTGATCAAGAATTAAGGTATGTTATTTTCAGTTCAACAGGTTTAACAGCTACTGGGAAATATTTTCACACAGTTTTGATGTCAAACACCATTATGACTTAAAGCAAAAAGCATTTAGCTGAAGCATACTTATAAATTTGTATTTTTCTTTAATTATATAAATGCTTTTTAAAAAATCCAACACACATGTACTGATTTACATTTTAAAATATATTTAAAATCCTAAAAGCACATGTAGTCAAATTAAAAGTTGAAACCTAAAAATATCAGTCTATTCAGCTTAGACCTGACCTTCCTCTTTTCTGGTTTGGATTGTAAATATATAAAGCAAAATTCTTAGTTTTTTCAAACATAAAGGCAATTTCTTAATGTTTAATAGATTTATTCAAAAAGAAGCTAATTATGTCACAAAGAAATTTTTACTAGAACCTGAATTTCTGTTCCTCTGACTAGTCTTGATGAACGCATACTGAAATGACTTCACAAGTGGACTTAAAAAAAAAATTTCACCTACAAATGCCTATTACTTGCAACATTGACCCTCGATCTTGAAATGTATTATGGTTTAGGTAGCTAAGAGCCACATGCTTGCCAACCTCCACTTTGGTAGTTAAAAGCTGATCTTGGTATTGAATGCAAAAAAAAAAAAAACTGGCTATAAATTGTTTTATAAAACTTTTCTATGGTCTTTTGAATTTCATCAAATATTTTTATACTAATTTTTTGAGGTAAAATGTAACATATTAGTTTCAGATGTACAACATAATAATTTGATCTTAGATAATACCTCAAAGTAATCACCATAAGTCTAGTTACCATCTGTCACCACAGAATTGACCCCCTTTGCCCATTTTTCCCATCTCCTAATCCCCTTCCCTTCTCATAACCACCAATCTGTTCTATCTATGCTGTTTTGTTTTTTAGATTTCACATATAAGTAAAATTATACAGTATTTGTGTCTTATTTCACTTAGCATAATACCCTCAAGATCTAACCATGTCGTTGCAAATAGTAACTTAGTTTTTTATATGACTTATTTATAGCTGAGTTCTATTCCATTCATCCATCAATAAGTTCCATTCATCCATCAATAAGATGGATAACATATTGGCTACTGTAAATAATGTTGCAATTATCATAGGGGCATACATATCCTTCTGAATTAGTATTTTCGAGGTTTTTTTGGATAAACACCCAGAAGTGATATAGCTGGTAGGTCTATTTTTAATTTTTTTGAGGAACTTTCATATTGTTTTCCATAGTGGCTGTATTACTTTACATTCCTACCAACAGTGTAAGAGGGTTCCCTTTTCTCCACATCTTCTCCAACACTTATTTCCTGTCTTTCTGATTAACAGTCATTCTAACAGACGTGAGGTGATCTCTCATTGTGGTTTTAACCTGCAATTCTCTGATAATTACTGATGTTGAACATCTTTTCGTGTGCTCATTGGTCTTCTGTCTTCTCTGGGAAAATCGTCTACTTATCACCTCTGCTCACTTTTAATCTGATTTATTAAGTTCTTTATATATTTTTGGAATATTAATCCCTTCTTGGATATATAACTTGCAAATATTTTCTCCCATTCAGTAGACTGCCTTTTCATTTCGTTAATGGTTTACTTTGCTCTGAAGCTTTTTAGTTCGATGTATTCTCACTTGTTTATTTTTGCTTTTGTTGCCCTTGCTTTTGGAGTCAGATCCAAAGATTCAATGCCAAGACCAATGTCAGGGGGTTTACTGCCTATGTTTTCCTCTAGGAGTTTTATGGTTTCAGGCCTTTAATATATTTTAATTTTTTAAGATAGTGGTCATTATATTAAATGTGGCCATCCAGTTTTCCCAACAGTATTTATTGAAAAGACTGTCTTTTCATAAATTGTCCATATAATGGCTCTCTATTGGTTTCCATTGATGGGTATGTTTTTATGCCAATACCATATTGTTTTACTATAGCTTTGTAATATAGTTTGAAATCAGAGTGTGATTATCTCTCTGTTCTTTCTCAAGAATGAGATACATTATGGTTCTATACAAATTTTAGATTTGTTCTAGTTCTGTGAAAACTAGTGTTTAAATTTTGATAGGATTGCATTTGAATATATAGATTGCTTTGGGTAGCATGGACATTTTAACAATATTAATTCTTCCTATCCATGAGCATGAAATATCTTTCCATTTGTGTCTTCTTCAATCTCTTTCGCCAGTGTCATAGTGTTCAGTGTACAGGTCTTTCACTTCCTTGGTTAAATGTGTTCCTAGATACTTTATTGTTTTAGCAATTATAGATGGAATTTTAATTTCTCTGATCATTATTAGTGTATAAAACCGCAACAGTATGTTGACTTTGTACCTTGTGATTTTACTGAATTCCTTTATCAGTTTTAACAGTAAGAGGATTCTCTTTTTTCCAACACTTAAAGGTGGAGTCTTTAGGGTTTTCTATATACAAATGTTCCTTGACTCATGATGGAGTTACATTCCAATAAACACACCTTAAGTTGATATTACTATAAATCAAAAATGCATTTAATACACCTAACCTACCAAATATTATAGCTTAGCCTAGCTAGTTTCTACTGAATGCATATCACTTTCACCCCATCATGAAGTCAAAAGATCATTAAGTTGAACTATTCTTAAGTCAGGGACCATCTGTATAGTATCACATCATCTGCAAATAGTTGAGTTTTACTTCATTTCAATTTGGATGGCTTTTCTTTTTTTGCCCTAATTGCGCTGACTAGGACTTCCAATACTATGCTGAATAAAAGTAGCAAGAGTGGGAATCCTTGCATTGTTTCTATCTTAGAGGAAAAGATTTCAACTTTTCACCACTGAGCATGTTACCTGCAGGTTTGTCACACATGCACGGCCTTTATTACGTTGAGGTACATTCCCCTTATACTCATTTTGGTCGGGGTTTTTAACATAAATGGATGCTGAATTTGTCAAATGCTTTTTCTGCATTTATTGAGATGATCACATGATTTTTATCCTTCATTTTGTTAATGTGGTGTATCATGTGAATTGATTTGCAGATGTTAAACTGTTCTTGCATCCCTGGAATCCATCACATTTTATCATGGTGTATGACTCTTTCAATCTACTGTTGAATTCAGTTTGGTCATATTTTGAGGATTTCTGCATCCAAATTTTCTCAAACATTAAATACTAGCAGATGTTTCACTTCACTTTTCACTCATCTGCTCACCCAAAATTTGAGCCTCTAAGTCACTTCTTACTGTCACAACTAGCTAAACCAGTTTTCTAAAAATATTTGCCGAGATCAAGTCAAGGGAAATGTAGAATGAAAGCAATTCTACTTTAAGCAACTTCTAGAAACACAGCACTGAAAAGCAGAGCTACACAGAAGAAATGATTTTACAAGTTTGTGCACTGTATCATTTTGTTGCTTTTTATAAGCAAATAATTTATATTTTAAAATCATTATTACTAATCTCTAATAAGCATGTTAGTTCTTGGGTAACTAACAAAAATGATCAAATCCAGCATTTTCTACAGAATTACTTTCTTTAATGAACATGTGAATAGTCGCTGGACCTCTCTGTGAAAAATGGGTACATCTGTGAGAAAGCACTATGAGAAAGCACTCTGTAAAAATAGTTATTATCCAGAGAAGTGGTGACAACTCAGTTGTTGAGTTCTGACTCATCAAAGGCACTTTTTGTCTACAGAAAAAGTCAGTAATAAAAAAAGATGAACTTCGTAGGAGGTAGTGGAGAGGGTGAGAAAAGGGAGAATGTAAATAGAACAATACCAGGCGGAGATTTATTTATTGGTTGTTCTCTCTCTTTGAATGTCAGTCAGCCAGTACTGATTAAAGGGGCACCAACTGGAGGATGATTATTCCCTCCATCACCTTTATCTTCTATGTAAGGGATCTCAAGTTCAGAGAAGCTCAAAGAAGCAACCAACTGCAAAATTGGAATGAATTAACTTTGCAAATCATATTATCCATCTGACTAGTGCACTTGGTTTGAACAGAATTCCTGAAACAACTGCATTAGTTCATACAAAGTCAAATTCCAAGCCTGATTATTGTCCATCCTAAAGCTTTGGTCCATAGTTTGGTCTGAAGTTTGCACTTCCAGAAGTGCTGTTTACCAGAAGCTTCTTCTGCCCAACTTGTAACTCAAACCACATCCCAAATAACATTTTGAAAAGCAGCAGTTTTTCTCAAAAATTTTATATTCAAATACAGATAAGAGTAGAAGAGATGAACACAGCAAAGCAGTACAATGTTTATTTACCATCTCCAGCAGCAAAACTTTGGAACCAGAAAACAACCCTTTTGTACAATCTCCTTCCCACCCCCAAGTGGTTATTGTTTACAAATACAAAGTACACAGAACATCTGATTTATATGAACAAATTTAAAACATACATACAGATATACTCCATTCTGTAAAGTACTTTAGTCAGTTAAGAAGGCGAGTACCACCAAACCTGTTAAATCAGATTAATTCTGTGCTGTCTTTCAGGTAAACTGCCAATGTCTATATTTATAAAAACGCCCTCTAGGAAGAATGACTTTGATTTTCCTTCAGTACAGGACAAAAATAAATAAATGTGACCCAAGAAGTTAAAGGAATTTTTAAATATCTCTGAATATAAAGCAAAGGGGAGTTAAAACTTTTCAACCTTGCGTGCTACTGCTCTCTACCTCTGGCACAGAAAGAAAAAGGATGAATTATGGAGTGAAAAGGTGAAAAGTGGCAACAGCAGCAAGGAAAGAAACACAAACCTAAGGAAACGACAAACGGAGTTAACAAAATGTGTTTTGGGTGCTGCTGGAGATACCACTGGCACAAGGTTCACAAGTCCTTCTTCAATACAATACCTCCAAACTCCAACAAAACATTTTTAGAAATATCTTCATTTTCCCCAAGTGTACCCTCAAGTTATCTTAAACCAACATAGAAGGAAATTACCCATACTTAGCTACACTGAGTACACTCTGCCCATAGGCAGTCCTATACACCCATAATGAGATGTCACATTCCACTTTAGTGACATTATCCTGTTCATCTTCAAAGTTGTTCTCTAGCAGTACCTCAGTTCTATTTCAATGCTTGAACTGTCTTGTCTGTCCCTTGGGGCTAGAGGTGCATTGATTGGCTCAGTTCAGGGAAGAAAAATAATTGCTCTAGATGTCTATAGTGGACTATGGTACAAACCGACCGGTAGACAATTTCTATAACCTTACAAGTAAAGGCTACACAAACAGTACACTTTGAATAGGTAGGAATTGTAGGAACCAATATATTTTCATAGGTATCCTTTTTTTCAGATTAATCTCCTCCAATTCTGATCTCATAAATGTATCTGAAACCAGAAACGTGATGTTCCTTATGCCCTTGTATGCACACACTGATTCCTTCGCCTGAATGCCTGGCTGTTATTTCTCCACTAATCCACCTACCTCTTCTCTAATCATGTTCCAAACCTCAGCTCAAGAATTTGGTAAGAAAAGCTTCCTTGACCCCTGTAGATGGCCCTCTCTTTTGTTCCAACCTCATCACAGACATCCCTCTAAACAGGATAATTACACTCTACTGGTATTTCTTTCTCTTCTTAAGAGAATATACCACCACTTATTAACTCCCAGTAACTCCAGACCTTCTTCAGTACCTGCCTGTATGTGGCAAGTATTGAAAAAGATGCCTGACAAATGAAAAGATTGTTTCCAACATTGACACGAAATGACAAAATACCATGAAAAATTGTATACACATACCTATATATCCTAGCTCTTCATTCTATATTCTTTTTTAATTGTTAACTATGAACATTTCTTAGCTTGCACTTGAGAAAAGATTAGTTTACTTTAAATGTCTTTCGATGACTTAGTCCACTGTTGGCTTGTAATATAGTTTAATGATTCAGCCTTTAAAAAAAACCTGCAAACAAGGGGAACATGATCTGATGACATAAAATGAACTATTACATGCTATCAAATACATCTTCAAATGTATCTGAATTTATATTTAATACCATCCCACAGTTACAAATCTAGGAATATGGATAGAAACAGCACAACTACTAAAGAAAGGAAATCTATGTTAGGCTTTTGAGTTTTCAAAATATTTGTGGGCATTACTTCGTGAGAGTAGAAAAATGAACTCAGAGAATGAGTGACTTGTTAATACGCAGATCAAGGTGTTTGGCATTCAAATACCATGTGCTTTGTATCATTCCACCTTCCTTTCATTAAGCCAAAACACTCTAGCTACCAGTAAAAAAACTGAGTGTTTATCTCAAACAAAACAAGTGTAACAAACAAAAAGGTAGGAAAAAAAAAAAAGCAACAAAAAAACTAAAAATAATCAATGCCAAAAATAAATGGAATGCAAATAAGCAATATATGTAAGAGAAGCCAAAGACAGAATAATCTTAGTTCATCACAGTGAAACTTCAGTTGAAAAACTAAGAGGTTAGGTTTTTGATCTAAGAAGGAAATAACCAGAAATTAGTTTATATAAGACATCAAGTACTAAGGGATGAAAGTACAGCCATAAACACAAAGTTCAGGGAAGACTAAGATTAGCAAATGTCAAATTAGCTTATCAGAGAGGTAAAATTTAAGTTGAGCCTTGACAAACACATGGAGCAGCCTTGTACAATGTTGAATTGAGACTGACAGAACAGAATCTATTTTCAAAGCTCAGTTCCACCACTTAAGAAAGTAACTTACTGGTAAATTTTATTTCCTCATCTGCAAAATAAGGGTGAATTTATGCTTCAAGAGTGCCTTGCAACTAGCTCAGAGCATAGTAAATATAAGCTCTATAAATGAAGGTTCTCATCGCTTCTTGGCCTCTTGGCTAGGATCGAGTGTAGTATAAATGAAGGTTCTCTACTCTACTTCCTTCCCAGGCAAGAGGATGACAATTCGACCCAAGGCTACCAAGGTGCTTCTAAGATCTGTCCAAATATTTTTGCCAAAAGTAAATGAAAATAGGCATTATTATAAGACATTAAACAAAGATCAACATGCATGCAACTCTGCTAAGATTCTAAATGAGACTAATTACAGAATAACTATATTCTACCTAAGACAGAAAGGAACAGGCTGCACAACAGCAGGAAGCGTAATGTAAATAAATGTTTAAAAAAAGAGAAATGAAAATCTGGAACTGTTTAATGACTCAAAAAATGTCTCTCCATCATTCACATCATTGTTACCTCATTCATTAAAAGCAGTTTTATAAAGGGGCCACAAACAAAGTTATTTTAGCACACTACTATATATAAATCAAGGTAGCGTGAAACAGCCAACACAGGTAAAAATGGGAGTTAACAAGAGGTCTAACTTAGCCCTTAAAACTGAATGCTATGATAGAACCACTCTTATGGGTAATGGAAAAAAACAGGAAACATATGATAGCTCCTGGGACAAAAATAGCATATAAAAGTTAGTCTTATAAAGAGACTACTAACAAAACTCATAACACAATAACACTTAAAGCATTTAAGATCAAAGGAGAATATTTTAAATTATTACCAGACATAAAGCATTTACTTTCATCTCTACCAAGGAATATACTCAGGAATATTAGAAAATACAATACTACTTGAGAGATCTCCAAAATCTTAAACGTAAGTCCAGTAAACCTGAGAACTCTTGTTGAATTCTTAACAAGGCATCAGAAAATCTAATAGACCACTTGAAATAGACAGTTACCACAACAAAACCAGTAAAGCCCTTAAGACTTAAAAGAAAACTGGCTAACGTTAAGATACAGTATATGTCAGAGCTGTTATAAATTCATGGTGAAGATGCAAGTGACCATAAACTATATGTAACAATACATTTGTGGGAATATATCAAAATGAGAAAATAATACTACCATTAAACAAGAAGGTATTAAAAATTTATGAAAGTTTAATAGCCAGGAAAATAGTTTGAGAGACTGGACTGGCTACTTAAAAAAAAAAAAAAAGGACATTATAAGAGAAAACTAGAAAATCTCTTACAATGCTGAAGGCATTGTATTTAAATATGCAAACACAAAGCCACATCAAAATCCCGGCTAGTATATACTGGTAGAATAAAAACTATAATCTACAACAAAGAGATAAAGGGAAGATCAGACATCCTTCTAAAAAGAGATTTTACATAAGGAGGAAGATCAATACAATAAAATAACTGATAATAATAATGCCAAAAAGATACAGTTGGACTGTGACCACTTCCAGATATATCCAACTGGAAGCAAACATAATTTCCAGTAATAAGATATCTCAGTGGTATCAAAAACCACTATAAAAAAAGTTTTCATTACTATAAAATCAAGCAAATGAAAAGACAAAGTAGTATAAAAATATCACCCACTAAGCAATGAGAAAAAAAGATTTAATAAAACAGTATTTTCATCATTCACCAAGGAAGGGAAATTCCAATAAAAGGATATTTTAATGGCTTACAAAACTCGTTTAGCTGAAAAAAATAACTAAAATATTTGCATTCAATACAGTGATTATCATCAGTTTACCAATAACATCTGTATATTTTCTTAAGTGAAAAATGAAGAATTGCTTGGTTTGTGTATCCACTAATGAAAAACTATATAGAATGGATCTGGTCAATTGAACAACATACATAAGATGCATATATGTGACAATTATTGGACTCGCTGCTAACATTAAGAATGATAAATTTTAAAAGGGAAATTAAATAGTGCAAGGCACAGGCAAAACATGCCTCACATTAAAAAAAATTCAATTATTGCAATCTTTAAAACTTTCTACAAAGATCTAATCCATAATTTCTAGCCTTCATCAGAATCCCACTCAATTATATCCTCAAAAATACTAAATGTGGCATTTGTTAACTGTTCATTCATGTCATTTAACTGTGTATCCATTTTATAGCTAGAAGAGATTCTGGATTATATCTATTCCAATCTCCTTGCTTATAGTACCTGAGAGGTTATCTTAGATGTATTGGGACTTTAAGGACATTATCAATCATGCCACTTAGGCATCATTCAGTATATTAGTATAGTACTAATGTAACATACTAAATAGTATCCAAGTACCCTAAAAGAGTTTATGCTCCTCTCAAAATGTCATTTTGAAGACTAATAATGGAATTATACTGATAAAGACACTGCTACACAGTTAAAGTTTAAATGCAATTACACTGATAAAGAAGCTGTCGCAGTTTTTTTAAAAAAGATAGTGTCAGCAAATTTGCTAATTTTTACCAATGTCCTTGTTTCTTCTTACCAAGAACATTCACCTATCAAAGTTGCTACCATCGCTAGAAACAAATGACTCAATCAGAAAGTCTAGAACCTACAGATAGAAAACACAGCTGCCTTAATATCCAAAAACTGAGCTAATCACTAATAACTAAAATGAACTACAATGAAGTATTTAAATAAAAGAGGGATATAGTCTACAACTTTCTGAAATAGATCAACGGTGCTATAAAGAAAACTAACATTTAGAAGGAGAGTACATTTAGATAGTGCAATTGTACAAATTATGAATAAACTACAAGATTAAAAATCACTGTACAAAATTCACATATCACCAGCAACATAGGCAAGACATCAAAATGTTGTTTTAAACAATAGTGTGAAATTTAAAAAGGCACTTCATATAAAAATTAATGGAAAAAGTATTTCCCTATAAACGGTAACTACAAAAAATTATATTGTCACCACATACACCTTATGTCTAGTCAGAAAATAACATTTTGAAGAAAAAGGGTCACCAGACACCTCCCTTTTGATAATAGCAAATCATTAAACTTGCAATCACTCCAAGGCTTTCTAAAAAAACCTATCAGTATTTAAACATAAGAGGTTGGCCTAATGATTTTGTCACAGGCTCTGCACATGGCCAGCCCAATATGAAAACTTATTATCTAATTATGAGTTCCATACACTATCAGGGTTGTCTCTCTAGACCAAGAATCCCCATTTTTAGTTTTATAACACCATCGTCATTCAAGTATGCCAGAGAAAGATTTTAAAATAAAAAACAGGTTAAGGATACTGTTTCTTTTGTAGTCGAGACTAATCCACAGCTAAAAACTTTCCACACTACAGCATTCTACCCCTGTTAAATCCCTTCAGAAATTACCTACTTGAATTCAATAATTTCCCAATATGTTCTTACTTTTAGAAAAATTCTCTGGAGGCTTGGCCATACCAATTAGTGATAAAGCAATGCTATTCATCTCTATTACTGAGTAATATAACACAAAATAGAATAGCAATGCTGTTATATAAATAAGGAGTAGCTACACAACAATGTAAATATAGTTAACACTACTGAACTGTACACTAAAAAATGGCTAAGATGATAAATTTTATGTTGTGTTTTTTAACAATAAAAAATAGAAAAATTAAAGAGGAGGAGCATTTTAAGCAGAAGTGCCAAAGCAGTTTCAAAGAATCATTATCTTCAACCATCATTTATTTGGTTTGGTTTCTGGGAAATGAGAGTACCTCAAAAATCATCAAGTTTGTAACCAGGTTTTAATTCAGGGAAGGAAAAGAGAGAAATGGAAAAGTAGTAACAGTCTGAAGTAGCCTTAACTAATTGGGAATACCTATGTGCAGCCTATAGAACAGTTCCGAGGTCTCACTCTCTCCAATGAGATCCCCAGTGGCTAGTCCTTTCACAGAAGAAACTACAGTGTCATATCAAAGCCACATGAGACTGCCTGACTGGTGTAGTACACATGAACTATAAAAATCTTTGTACGATTTCTCAGGCCCTTGTTTCTTTACAGGTAGTTAATCAACGCTCCTCTAGAGTTCAATTTGAAAGAGAGTTCTTAGAGCACTGGCATGGACCTTAAAAAGCAGAAGTAAAATTTTGTGGAAAATAGAGAAATCAAGGTAAATGTTAACTCTAAATATAACCTGACCAAGTATGCAAGATGATCTCCTCAATCAAGACTGCAGTTTAGGCATAATCTACATATAGGACCAATACAGCACCCTGAAATTATCTGACAAAATAACTTCTTCCAAGTAGTATTATTTGCCTCTTCAACCTCTATAGTACAAATAGGAAAAGAAGATAAAAAGGGTGCTGAATATCATTATGATGGGAGGGAGAATGAGCTTCCAATAAATCATTAAAAAGTGGGGCACCAGGGAAACTGTCAATTATCACTATGCAAAAACTATGGCCGAAAAAAGAAACCACATGAACCCCTAAACAGTGTTCTATTCTAACAGTAGACCCAATATACTTTGCCCAAGCAGATGAAAAAAATATAGATGTGTACATGTTGAAAAACAAGTTACAAAATTAGGTCTTTTGATAAAAAAATGTCTGCCAAGCAATAATACTAGGTGAGGTATTCAGACCTCTCAAACTTGACATTTTCTCCATTTCTGAAGTCATGCTGCAAAAACAAAGATCTAAAAGCTGGTATACTGCACAGCCACTGCCTTGAGATTAAAAAGATACTGTAGGACATGTAACTGAGGTATCTGCTGCCAGTTCCAGTATGGTGAACTATTAATTGAACTAATCAGGAGCAAAAAGGTAAGTTGTCTCTCATGGTAAGAGTCTGACTAGATTAAGGGACCAATAAACCAAGAACATGTCAATGACGTCTTGATTTCAGACTTTCAAAAAATCATTAATGAATATCATGATTTAAATAGAGATCCAGAAACAGAACTGTGTGCGATGTTCTCTTCACTACATCCACGGTTATACTCTAACTCTTAAGGATTTCTGAGTAACACTGATTGATGGCATCCCTTTTTATTACAATAAGAGGACTAGACTTTCAGGCATGTTTGAAATTCTTGCTCTTTTAAGAGTTCAGATTTTCATGCCTGGATGGCGTAACATCCTTTATTTCCAGGGCACTAATGTACATATCTTTTTTGTATTTAGAGTGTGATGAATTATCCAGCTCAAAAAAGTCAACTGTTTAGAAGGTAGGTTTAAGATCATCTTGGTGAAAGGCCCAGATTATACTGAGAGAACACCAGTATCGGCTCTCATAGCTTGAGAGGTCAAAAACCTATGAGTGATGACAACAAAGAATCCTCTCACATGTAACTTGGAGTGATAACCATCAGTCTTGATGAAGATAGTTACTGTGAAAATTTCTACAGAGATGTTACAAGTAGAAATGTCTTTTTCCAGCTGGTGTCCACAGTACACCTGTGACGTCTAGCCATCCCACTAGAAGTAAATTGGATTTGGCAAAATTTGATTTGAATTCCATTCTTGATAAACGGCTTCATTGTTGGTTTTGAAGTCTCATAGAGCTTGAGAGTAGTATGGACTCATCCTGACATAAAAAAATTGTGACAGATATGTCATTTTGTGAAGATCTGAAAAGCGGTTGCCTGAACAAGGAAGCACTGATTACCTAAAAACAAAGAATTTGCCTCTGGTGTTAAACAGAAATCTAGTAGTAGGTTATATCCAGATCCAAAATCTGCTAGTCCTCAGTTTACCAGCAAGATTTTCCTGAGGAACAAATCTTTATATTTTTCTTTAATCACAAGAGGATTCAGATTCCTGAGTACCCTCCTCTGCACTTACTTTGGACCAGAAATAATGGGTAAATTTTTGTCCAACTCTGATGGAAGTCTTTACTGCTCACTTGGCCAATAAGTATGATTCTCTTTATTATACACTTCATTCCAAAAGACGAGAATTCAAATGTAAGCTGTGGCAATTCCAGACATACACTGTTTTTGAGGTGACCTCCTACCTGCAGATCCTGTTTGAATCAGGAGAAACAAGTAAAATATGTAGGATGTTGGATGGCTACAATGCTGAACAAAATAGGCTATTAATTCTTGTATCCATGGCGTTCTGGAGAGTCTCCCTTTTTTCTATATCTATAGGGGTGGTTTCGGGGTTTGTACCAATCCCCTTTGGAGTATCCTCTATTGTGGTAATGTGCCTTCTGATCATGACTATAAAAATATCGATGTTGGTTATAGTATTTGTTGTGGTCTTTATAATCATTTTCTTTTATACTGTTTTCTTCTGCAACAACAGCATTCACATCCTGTCCAAAGAGGGAAGTACCATCAAAGGGCAAGTGTGAGATCTTCTCCTGGGTTTTTTTAGTGAGAGATGTAAGTCGGAGCCAGGCTTGCCTTCTGTAGTCTACTGCCATTGCCATAACTCTGACTACAGAGTCCATTATGTCCCTAGTAGTACAAAGTTGCCAAAGGCCTGCATCCATACCATCAGATATTATACATCTTGCTTTTCCACGATCAAACTCTGGGTCATGGACCAGATCTTCCATGTCTTCCCACAGTTTACGCTGATATTGAGTCATATAGGCCATGTAGCTAGCAGCTCGGGCTGCAATGGAAGCTGCGTGGTAGAATCTACAACCCATGACCTCCATTTCTTTTGAGGTAGAATCTAGAGGAGATGTTGTACTTCCTCTTTTGCTATGCTCTAATGCTTCTACAATGGGGCCCTCAGCTGGTGGATTTGGTTGAAAGGGAGAGGTATCCTTGGCCACAGGATATACTCTGTGTCCCATGAAGGATGAAGGATGGCAATCAGCAGGGTCTTTAAAAACTTCAGTGGTGGCAATTCTCAGAAGAGGATGCAATGGAGGAACCAAACGTTTCTTAGAGTTCACATAATCAGGTTTCCCGTCACACGATTCTGCTTCAGATTGTAACGTTACTCTCTTTATAACACCTCTTTGTTCCATTCTCTTCAAAAGACCTGTGAAACTAGACTGACTGGGATCAGTTGGCTGCCCTTTGTCATCAGCTGAGGGGGATTTGCAGTCACCTTCTTCTTCAACTGTGGATAAATTTTCTTCCTTGGAAGTGGAGATGTCCCAAGGAACTGAGTTGTTCTCACCTGACCTAGAATGATGAAATCTGAAGCAGCTCCTGGACTGAAGATCACGTATCACTCGGGACATCTCAGCCACTTGTGTCTGGAGATAGAGGATGGCATCCTGTCCATGCTGTGAAGCTGAAGACTCTGGAGGTAAATCCTCCTTGACCTCTGAAGAAGCCAAAGATTCTTGGGGGACCGCAACTGGAGATGAAGGCAGAGTCTGACAATTTTGTGATGGTGTAAGTGTCTCTGTCTCAGAGATCTTAATATCTGAATTGTTTTGATCATTTTTCTGGTTCTCCAATGGGTTCTCAACAGAAGGAGGTTGAGAAACTATCCTTTGTGGACTGCTGGTGCAACTCCCAGAGGAGGAGCTGCTGTCTCCAATGGGAAGAGGAACATTGCAGCTAGAGCACATTTCTGGGCGATGATTCTCAGAGGATGGCACCTTAGACTCAGGCATTCTCTGGGTTATCCACATGAACAAGAAAACCAAGGAAGAAAAAAAAATGCTTTTAATATGTTAACTTTCAAGTGCAGAGATGCATGTCCAGTAAGTAGAATTCAATTTTTAAAATGCTTATAATTAACAATGAAAGATGCAATCCACTACAGGTCAGCAAGGGGATTACAGAAATTAAATCCACACACTTCACTACCCCAAAGGCCCAAACTACTGGCATTCATCTGGTACTCTAAGAAAAAGAGAGAGTATAAATAAGCCCAGTTCAAGTGGCGCCATCCTAGCCTGTTGCTTGGTCCCACTGCTAGGACAAGAAGAGGTGGTGAAACTGTTGGTGATAATAATTTAAAAATTTTTTTTTTCCGAAAAGTCTCCCATTGCAGAATCACTTTTAAGCCCTTTTAAAAATTCTCTCCGTTTACTCTCCATGAATAACAAAACTTTCCAGTTACTTAGTCCTTACTTTATGGTATGTAGCTTTCAAGGAGCTTACACATATTTGTTACCTCATTTCATCCCCACAACAACCCTGTGAGGTAGGTACTATTCTTATTTGTTAAAGAAACTAAGTTTAAAAGGCTACTTATCTGAAGTCACAGAATAAGGAGTAAAGCTGAGACTAAAACCTAGGTATTTCGATTCCAAGTCTAAGTCTCAATCCCCTATATCACAGAGCCAGAAGCTTTCTGGCTACCTTGAACAAGAGTCGAGAGTTCTCTAATCCATCAAGAAAATAGCCCATTAATAGCAATTTGGGCTAAGACAAATGAAAGACAAGACTGCTATAAAGGGCTCAGCTAGTATGGTTCTCAAGATAAGGGAAGTATTAGTTTAAGGGTCATACCCACAAGGAAAAAAAATCACAGATATGAGAGAAAATTCCAAACATGGGGACACAGGAGGTTAAAAGGAATGACGACTGAAGTAATTTACCACCTATAACCCTTCCCCACATTCCATTTCCTAAAAGATCTTCACATATACTTTCTTCCAAGATAAAACAAATTTTCTGTGGCCACATGGTTCTGGATGAAAAGGATCCAGTTCTATAGGGCACCTGAAGAGAGAAAGGAAAGGAGGAGGGCACAAGGAGCCAAAAAGTTTGCAGTTTTTATTCCATTACCCTTTCATCAGATATCATCTCCAAGGCTTAGAAATTTTCCTTTGTCATGATATCCTTTCACATCCTCACTGAAAGTAGAGGAACAAAACTGGAGGTAGGAGACATTCTGGGCAAAGAACTCCTTGGACTACCTATTATGGCCCATCCTAACAGAAGTGGGCCATTCTCTAAAGCACTAAACACTGCCATTATTGATTTGATAACTCTCTTTAGAGAATGCCTCTTAAATGACAGAAGTAAAGAAATGCAAATCAAACATAATGTACTTACATCACTATGAGAGGTGGTAGGCTCTTCATCATCACTGCTGACCAGATCAATGTATTCAAGAACGGGTCTTAAAGGTCCTTCCTATGAAAGAATTGAGCAAATTAACAAGTCATGAATAGTTACTTAAACTAAAATAACATTTAAAATAATCATGTTTTTTGGTTAGGATTGGCAAGAATTCTGAAGAGGAAGCTTTAAGGCTGGCTGAAAATAATCAGAAAAAACACAAGAGGAAGATATTCAGAGTAAGTACGTGAATAAGAAATGATGATGAAACCTAAAAGGAAGAGCCTAAACCCCAGTAAAAGTATTAGGACTATATCAATTCTTAGGAAAAAGGTCTATTAATATAGAAATAGGCTACAAGGACACAGATAATATGATCCAGTTCTTTTCAAACAGGATGGATGTCAGTGGTTTGTTAGATATCCAAGCTCAAAGTCACGGACGGAGTTCTTTGATTAAAAGCCTCGCTTTATCTTCCACTCCTATAGAGTCAAAGATGACACCTGATTCTTCTCCATCCTTTCTTTCCATCCATACTGACTCCATCATGGACTAGGCTTTGAATGCTAAGCTTAAAAGCCTGGATATTATTTTACAGGCAAAAGGAACTCAATAAATATTAAGATGGAATAACATTATGAGAGCTGTACTTTAAGATTAATCACATAAACAAGTATGGGCATGGGGGAAAGCAAGATAATCAATCAGTCTAGGCACATAATAATGCAGAACTAAAATAGTGGTGGTAGCAAGAACAGCGTGTTGGTGCCTATACAAAAGAATACATGGGTCTAATGGCGGGGGGGGGGGCGCAGGGAGGGTGCTGACTGGCTATAAAACAAAACCCTAACAATAACAAGAAATTGAAGTGGTCCCTAAGGTTTCAAGCTTGGGCAACTAGAAGGACATTCATTAATGCCATTAATATAAATTTGGAATACAGAAACAGCAAGCTGACATTCTTTAATAAGTTGATGTGCCAGAGGTACACAGAGGTATTTGGCGGAGAGCTGGAAATTCAGGCCTCAAATCTGGATGTATGACCATAACTGAGAACAGAGATTTGGGAGTGGCTCCTCCAAGAGACTTTTAACTCTAGGTTCATATTGAAATTATGATGTTGCCAAGGAAGAAAGCAAAGAGGAGAAAGAAGAGATTCAAGGAGGCTCTTGAAGAAATGCTGGATTTTTAGGGTTCAGGAAGAAGAGCTAAGTAGGTAATCAGAGATTGGAGAAGAACCAGGAATGCATAAATTCAAAGAAGCTAAAGATAGAGTAAACCTCCACAAAAGTTATCAGTGCTAAATGTGCCAAAAAAAAAAAAAAAAGCCACTGAATTTGGCAACAAGGAGATTTTAAAATGCCTTCGAGAGAACAACTCAAGAAAGTAGTGGGCATTGAAGGCATTCTCTAAAAAATTAAGTAGAAAATAAGGTAATAAAAGACATGAATAAAGATTATTCTTTAAAATAATCTAATATATTGAGAACAAGAGAAAAGAACACAGAAAAAGATGGCTGAAGGAAAGATTTTTTTTTAGGATAGAAAAAATTGACTGTTGGCAAGCCAAAGTAATTTAGTAGAAAAACTAACAGAAAGAGACCCTAGAGTCAGGAGACAGAAGCTAAGATCTAATTAAAGATCTCTTCCTGAAAGAAGCAACCAGTCTCAAAGATAGCTTGTTTCTCCCCCTAGGCTACAACTAGGGGAGAATTCAAGTAGAAAATTGCTATCCTGGCAGGTAGTGATCCAGCCACTGACATAAAACCAGAGAGCATAACTTCTGAGCAAAGATCATGGAATAAAGTAATTGGAATTTTTGCCAGAGCTATAAAAATAGAAGTTTAAAAAAGAGGAAAAGAGAGACAGATAATTCCCAATGTATAGTCAACAGAGATGCATCACCTACTTTAATCGCATAAACAAGTGACTAAAACCTACCACTAGTATTATCGAAATCACATGGTCAATCTAAGAAGGAAGTAGAGGAGATAAAAATAGCTTCTCCTGTTCATATAATTACCTGAGGTTGAGCTGTTCAAGAAAAATGCATTAGGAAATGTTATTACATGCCCATAACAATAGCACATCGAGATAGTCCCCAGGTTACCAGAAATACATAGATGTAGGGGTAGAGCTTCCATGAACAGACAGTAGATACAGAAATCAGGAGAATGACAGAGGGTAACAGGCCACAAAGCAAAAAGTAGAATGGGTAGGAAAAAATGGAATAATGAAAATGGTTACAAATAGGATTACAAAGTAGATGCAGAAATAGTAGAAGGGACAGGTGTAAAAATAGGTATAAGAAGACTATCAGAAATTTACTATAGGAATTAACCGTCAGACTGACATGCAACCACTTTTGAATTAAACAATGACAACTTCATGTCGTTCACACTAAGAATAAAAAGAATCAAGATATGAAATCCAAAAGTAAGAAAAATCAGGAGCCATTTACTCAACAAATGATTACGGAGTTGTGACATAATGACAAGAGGATGACGACAAGCATGTGAGACGACCAAAAAGGCAAAGAGGTTGAGTGAAAATAAAGAGAAGTATCACAAAAGAAAAGATTACTTATAAACAAATACTCCACACTTCAGCTAATTTCCACAGTGGTTATGGAAAAACTGCTACCAAACTTCTACCAAAACATTTTAGTGTCCCATTTATTTTACTGCTAATCAAAAACATTTGTCATGAGCCCTGTACAGGGATTGTGCTAAACTTCTCATGAACATGATTTCTTTTAATCCCTACAATTACTTTACAAGATGAGATACTGAATTATTACTATTGTCCTATTTAACGAACAGGAAAACTAAGTGAGGTACACCTGGTTCTCTAAACACATAATTGGTTACATGGTCAATGCAACTCTGAGGTCGTTCAAAATACACATACTATTTTTAAATCAATGCTTACTACCTAAATTTTTAAGATAATTTTCAATAAGAGAAAAAGACTACCTGCTATATGCCCAACTCCAAATAATTAATAATACTGACCAAAAAACAAGTTAACATCCCCAAAGAGGTAATGTTTATAATACAAAGATCAAGAAGAAATAATTTCTTATAATACTTATAATGACTGCTTGTATCCTTAACAAGTATAAATGCATGCGGTCCTCCATTTACAAGGTATTTTATTTGACTGCTCCATCCATCAACTAGAAAACCTCTGTAGCAAGTCTCATTTCCTCTGTACCAATAACAAAATCAGAGGATTGTACTTCTAAGGCCACACAATTTAGGGGCAGGAGCACAGGCACAAGCAAAACAGATCAGGAACACAGTTGAATTAATATTCTAAGTTAAAAAAAATTTTTTTAATGAAACAAAAAACTTTCATTCCTGTTAATAGAAAACTGATTCTCATATAAAACCAAAACACCAATTACCTATTAAATGACAAGTGATGTTAATACACTAAGATACAGTATACTATGCCTCCTCACCCCCCAAAAAAGTTTACTCTAGCCTAAAACAAAGGATATGGCTTTGGCACAAATGCAAAAATATAATCTAAAACCCTAAATAATTCATTTCCCAACCACTACCACCCATCCCCACCCATCTAGAGAAGTTAGAGACACAGTTTACTTCTGCAGTCCTGCCCAGTTCAAAAATTTCAAATGGTTCCCAACTGCCTATTTTAAGTTCAAATTCAGTCCACAATTCAAGATCTATACTATCTGGCCCATCCTTCCCTCTTTCACTTAAAAAATTCTTATTATCCAGAACTACACAAAATCCTGCTTTCCCAATTTTGATGCCTTTCCTTCTTTCTTCTCAAAATGACTTCTTAAACATATACAAATACTAAATGCTACCTAACCAAAGTAATAAGCTGAAAAATCTTGTCTTTTTTTTTTTTTTTTGATAGCACCATGTACTTTTATAAAAGAACTTTCTACTAAAACTATTTACACAGTTCTCATCTAGTATTTGATCTCCCGCACTGATACTTATGGGTAGGATATATTTCCAATTAATCCACTTAATTCATGACTTTGCATGTTATAGGTTCCAACATTATTTTTATTAAGCTAAGTACAGTCCCAAGACACCCAGCCAAAAGATATCCTAATTTTTTGGCCATGACCCCTTTCTATTGCAGTTAAAGTATTATTACTTGACTTTTGTGCTCCTGAAGTTATTTATGAAATTATACCTTGATTTCCTTCATTATTTGTACATGTTCAATGATTCTACATTATACCAATAATCTTAGCTGAAACCTAAATCTCATGTGCTGTTCTCAAGATTATGATAAACCGCCTCAGCAGTTTTTATACCTTTGTATCCAGAGTAGCACTATGCAAAATCATGTCGTCAGCTCTTAGCTAAAAGTTTTCTGGGAGTAAATTACAATATCTGCAGTTTCAAAGAAAGACATGAAGATGATGGCTGAATAAAGAGTCATATCATTAAACTTAACAGAAAATGAGAGGAAAAGACCTAAATGAAAAGTTTTTGTTATGGTAACATTTTGTTTGTTGATCTGATCCCTGTTTACACAGGTGTAATGGCTTTACAAAAATCAAACAGTACACTTATGAACTTTGTTATATTCCAATAAAATTTAAATGAAAGAGGTCATTTTTGCACTTCTACATCTACATTATCCCTTTCCTTCAGCATGCTATGTTTAGCTTCATATTCCACATTTTGCAAACCACAGAGAAACTGTTCTACCATGTGGATTAAAGATGAGAAAATTAAATTAATAACAGCGAACTAAGAAATTCAAACCAGAATAAATCAAGAAATGACATCATAATGCTTTTTTGGTTTCTGAAGAAATCTTAAGCAGAGAACTATTTATCATTATTGTACAAGTAATATCTGGAGGAGTCAAGTATAAGATTGGATCAGAGAAGCAGAAATTTCTGTCTCTAAATGTGTTCTAGAATTGACTTAAGGCCATTACTGCCATTTAAGTGTCACTAAAAAGGCAGAGGAGAATGTTTTTAATAGATTTCTTCTAGTATTGTAATTGCACTTAATACATATAATTTATTTCCCCATTTGCAACTATCGAACCTTTGAATCTATATTTGGAAACAGGAATAAATACAAGATGTATAAAGTTGAATACACAAAACATTGACTGTATATTTTTTATTTCCGATGCAAAGATATAACATCTCTTTATTTAAAATAAAACTTAAAATTATTTTTAAACTTCAATTTAATACAAGGTTATATTAATTAGTCGCAAGCTACACTACAATTCTTCATTCCATTAAGTATCAAAAAAAAAAAAGTTTTCCAAACTTATTTTAGTAGAGTCTGTGACTTTTAAAGCAAGGCCCATAGCTCAGAAAAAAGTGTGTCATTCTTACTTTTAGTTGCAGAAAATATCAAAATAAATATTCTCTATTCACGAGTATATCAATATTCAAGAAGAACCTGAAATATCTGTCCTAAAGAGACATGGAATCCTGTTACCATACGTCGGTCCACAGGGAATAAAGGGGCAGGATACAATTCTTCTACCCTTTCCTCCAATCCTTAAATTTAAAATGAAAAGGACAGAATACCATATGCACTAGCATTGGGGAAAAAGCCACAGAAATGATCTTGTGAAAGATTCCTATTAACAAACTGATTAAAACACAACAATGGATCACCACAAAGGCCCTAATGCTGGAGCACTAGAAGATATTGTCTAATAACCAGTTTTACAAAGTTGCCCCAAAATCAACAAGCAAATATACATCAGACACTAAATTAAATAAAAATAATTATACACCCTTAATAGCAAACCTCAACTAACTATAGCATTCAAAATGAGTAGTTTAGAGTAGAAGTATTCTCTAGCTAAGATACTACTTTAAGCAGAGCCTCTGTGATACTTTAACAGTTTTGGGTGAAAATCATCCCAAAATATGTCATACCACCCTTTTCCCTAAACCAGTGCTTTATAAAGTGTGGTTTGGATATTTGTCTGTCCTTGCATTGTTCCAAAATGAAGATTCCTAAGCCCCACCTACAAACTGATTCAATAGTTCCAGAGTGTGTCCTAGGAACCTATACATACAAATGCTTGAAAACAACTGTCTCAAAGGAAATAAAATCAGAAAATACAGTAAGTTCCTGGTGATGCAGGGATCTTCATTATGAACATCAATTGTTGTACTATGCTGTAACATCATGACCTCAGAGATAAGTGACATCTTCAAGCTATCTGCCTTCATCTTATGAAGCTACATAATGCTCAGGTTTTACGTTCTTGCAATTCTTGTTTTCTACATTCTTCTCCCTCACGTGTGTCATCTTTTAGAAGATATTCTTATCCCACTTCAAAACAGTCTTAAAAGACCAAAACTTTGCATAGATTACATATAAAATAGCTCTAAATGAAGGCATGAGAAGTGATTAACTGTACAACACGTACTTTAGGCCACAATCTCTGTGATGGCTACTGTGGTTGCCCAGAGACTTCTTTTGGTAAATTTCCTAATCCTATGCCATGCTCACACTGTCTAGCACCTATCAGACATGCATACTATCTGCTGAACACGTGAGATAGTCACATAATGGCTTACCACGCACAGTCTCTGACTCTGGGAAAAACCGAATGTCATTGCTACTTACACTAACAAACTGAATATCATCTTCATTTTCATCCGCTGTGGACTCAGATGCCTCGGGCCCAGCTGGAGGGACAGATTCTACCATCTATAAAAAATAAGCCAAAACACGGTTATCTATACAACCACGTACTCGCAGCAACAGATCTTCTTGAAAGGAACGAAAAAGGAAGAGCTTTATAGGAAACCTAACTGAGCCTAATTCCACGCAACGCGACTAAGAACACAACTCGATGGAGTCCGGTTATGCCTCTGCATACCTGGGGCTGTAGGAACCTGACGACGAAAACAAGGTACCAGCCCCTTCGAATTCCCCAATCTGCTCAAGGAGGAGGGATGCAAGCTCACTACCAAGAGCAAGCCTGTCTCAAAATGTCGCTCCTACCGGCAGAGCAGCGGCAACACGGAATTCCGGAGCTGGTGCAGGGGGCCGGGGGCGGCAGGGCGGCCATTGTTGCCGCTGCTTCCTCGCTCAGACCTGCACCGGCCCCAAAAGCTGGGCTCGGCTCGAGACGCTGCGGGCATTGCCCCGCGGCTGCTGCCGAGCACCAGGCCTCAGACCTTGGCGGTCCGCCTGGGAGAACCCACGCCCCGACGCGCCACTACTCACCTCGGACCCTGGGTCTCCCATTTCTCTGACGGCCTAACTGATAGCACTCCCCTCCTGCCTGCTGTCCCCACGGCCGCCGACGCCGCCGCTGCCGTCCGTGCCGCCGCCGCCACGACCTCCCTTCCCGCCCAGCACCGCTTCGCGTCGCCGTGACCCGCCCCTACGTGAGCGCCGACGCCACCGACGCGGCCGGCGGAAAGAGGTGCAAAACCTCTTTGGGAGGAGCAGCCTGCTTTGGCCCGCTAGCCTCCGGGGCCTCTTTCGCACAATCCCGGCTTTCCGTCCCCGCACCGCGCAGGATGCTGGGAACTGTAGTTCTCGGCGCACCCCCAGACCGCCTCGAGCGACTGTGGAAAGTATCGGAAAAGGACCCCAAGGCACAGCGCATGCGTTTTGCCAGGGTGTCGTCTTCTGCTGTTCCGCGGAGCGGTGGGCGTGCTAGGTTCCGTTTTATAGAGAGGGGCGGGGACGAGGATGTGGAGGAGGGTCTCGAGTTGGATTTTGTATGGTTATGGAAGCGAAGCGGGTGGTGGAGACTAATTTCTCAGTTTTCCTTTTTTTTTTTTCTTTTTTTGTGGAGGACCAGGAATGTGGAGGTTTAGCTAAATTCTAAGATTGGGAAAGAAATCTAATGTGCCTTTACATTATTCACCCGTTCCCCAATTCCAGTCTCCCAGCCGCAGCGTGTATTATGAGGAAGAAAATTGAGGACCAGAGGTCCTGTCTCTAGGTTACTCTGGAGAACACGGGCAAAGCTAGAGAACCCATGGTCCAGTCGGACAGAAGGCCAAGGCCTAGCTAACTTTATCAAACAAACCTGTAATAAATATATTAAAATGTACTTTTAATATTTTTTAATGTCTTATACCCATGATAATAAAATGTTCTTTTAAATATTATCTTATTAAATAGAATATTTCCTTAATAAATAGAATCGTTGAACTTTTCTCAATGCTCACGCTCAAAAAGCAGTCTATAAAACGGTTCCCTCACGTTCAACTGTGTTTTAATTTTTCTCAATACCTTACAAAAAGCCTTTTGTTAATGCACCAGCAACTGTCAATAAAGGTTTTGAAATTAATTCAAGTTGGAAAATTCTTTTAAATCTTAGATTCCTGATTTTGTCTATATACAAACCTACCAGCTGAACAAACTTACCCGTGCCTGTAGTAACTATTACTTAATATTTGATATTTCCTGCATTTCCTCCAAGTGCCTTTTGACTTCAGTTGCTTTTCGACCTAGTACGTTTGAGAAATTTAGAGGCAAATTGAGAAAGAGAAATGCCTGTGGTGTTCCTCAAAAGCTATATGTAAATATCTCTAAAACTTAAATGCCTAGGCAAAACTTGTACTTAAGTTTCTTCTGATATGCTGGTGAAAGTTCAGTGGAACATTTACGTTAACAGGTTTTAGGTAGGAGTGGGTAAAACTCTTAGAAAACAAACATATGGCTAGAGCCCCCAAACACTCATACCCTTTAATTCAGTTGCTATTGCAAGGATTTATCCTGAAGACATAACTTAATCTGCAGGAAATGCTTTATGCAAAATATTGTTTATCACAGGTTTGTTTGTAATAGCAAAATTTGAAAAACATCTAAATGTCTAATAATTGGGAAATGGAATGGTTCAACTTTGACATGCACTCTACCAACATAACACTATAGTGTTTTTACTGTCACTGAAATGTTTAGCAAAAAAAATGTTTAGCATGTTTTTTAAAAACTGTAAGATATATGTAATATGATCAGTACCATGTCAAACCACCAGGCAAACTGTACCTGAAATAGGAAACCTACTTAATAGTAATTTTCTTTATATCCTGGACTATGCATTTATAAGAAACTCCTTTGAAACCCACTAACAGATTTATTAGAGACTGCCGGTAGTTCCCACAAAGCCCAGTTTGTTTAGCTTGGTGTAGCAAAGGAGAACAAACCATAGGCAAAGCTTAGGAGTCTCTCAATCCTAGAAAATTAAGAAGAGATTAGGTTTTGTGATTTTAAGGCCAGTCTGTGAAGTAGGGAATTGGTTAGAATTGGAAAAAGTGGAGTTGTTTTGCTGATTGGCTTGAGGTTTAAAATGGAGACTTTTAATTATGGGGAAACGCTTTTTGTGTGACTTAGGGAATTTTATGTTTTCTTGGGCTGCTGATCCATTATTTTGCTTTATGAGTTAAGGTCTTGAAAGGAGCCCATCATTGGTTTGATAACTGCTTGGATTTAGTTCTCTTAGATTTGTCCTAAGCAACATCATAATAGATTTCCAGATCTATGTTGGTGACATTATGTTGACATTCTTCCTTCAACTCATTATGTAACAAAGAAGTAAAGACTTCAACATTAGCTTTATTTTCATCGGTTTTCTATTGACTACTTGCTGTTCTTATTGAACGATTATTTATAGAACAATCTGTCTGAATATTGGCTGCATGGCAGCATTTAAGATTGTGGAGACCTGGTCCTTGACTAAGGGAATGCTACCAAGATGCAAATTAAATTCATCAATAAGGCTCAAACTCTTGTTAAGAATCTTTACTCAATAATCATAAATCTCAAAAAAATAAAAATAAAAAAGGAAGTCTGGCCAGAATGAGCTTGTACTTATTTAAGGAAAATTCAACTTGGGTGAAAGAGTTCATGTATACACAATACCAAATTTTATTATGCTTTAGTAAAAGCACAAATATTTCCAATGCAATTATTAAGAACCATATTTGCGTTGGATTAAATGCTCTTCATTTAAAACCTCGCAATTGGAATGGTCTCTTTAACAATTTCTAATAAAATAAGAAATAGATGTGAAGGCATTTATTCCAAAACAATATCCTTCAGAGAAGAAGATGGCTTTTTGTATACTATGGAACCAATTGTCATTGTCATTTCCTGTGATTATGGGATCAGAACAAAGAGCATTTGGTTCTCACAGCGGTCTCCAACCTTTTTGGTATTCCTATGAGGTGGAGCTGAGGCAGTGATGCTAGCTTTTGGGTGCAGCAGCAAATACAGATGAAACTTTGCTTGCTTGCCTGCCACTTACCTCCTGCTCTGTGGCCCAGTTCCTAACTGTGACACTCTTCCTGGTTTGCAGACAGTCTTCTTGTATCTTCTCATGGAGGACAGCAGAGAAGCAAGCTCTCTTGTATCTTTCTCACAAGGATATAATTCCATCATGAGGGCTCTTACCCTCATGACCTGATTACCTCCCAAAGGTCCCATCTCCAAATACCAACCAAATACCACAGGGGATTAGGGTTTTAACATATGAATGGGGGGCAGGGAGAACACATACATGCAGTCCATAACAGAATGATCAAAATCTGGAAATTTAACATTGATATACTTTTTTCCTAATCTATAGTCCTTATTACATTTTATCATTTGTCCAGTCCAGGATTACATCATGCATGGAGTTGTATGTCTCTTTATTCTTTTTTAATTTGGAGTTTTTAAGTCTTTATCTTTCACAATATTGATGTTTTTGAAGTACCAAGGCCAATTATTTTATAAAATATTCCTCAATTTTGGTTTGTCAGATCTTTTCTCAATATATTCAAGTTATGCATTACTAGACAAAATACTATAAGTGATGTTGAAGTGTTTTAGATAGACTGTCACATCTAGAGGCATATGATGGCTATCTGCCCTCACTGAGGACATTAATATTAATTATCAAACCAAAGTGTCGTCCAGTATCATCACTATGTATTTTACCCCTTACAACCAATAAGCAATCTGTGGTGATATACTTTCACACCATGCAAACATCATGCTCCTCATGAAATGTATTCCCTTATATACAGCATATTCTGATGATTTTTGCCTATAGCAACTTTATTATAATGGTTACAAAATGGTAATATTCCAACTCTACTGTTCTCTCAACATTTTTTAATAAGCATTTTTTTGTAAGAAAGAGTCTTATCTTCTCTTTTTAGAAAAATGTTATTGTATGAACATTTAATTCCTTTTTTTAATTCCTTTTTTAAAAAATCTTTCATTACATGATTTTTTTTTTTGACATTTGCACAGAGAACAGATATTCAGAATCAAATCGAGAGCCTTCACTGCATGTTACCTGGTAATTACTTTGTAGATATTAGGGATTCCAAATGTAAGAGATAATTGATTAACAATTTTTTCCTGTGAGTCTACTTTTTCTACCATGAAACTTATAACACTTGTCTTAGATGTGTTAGCCATGCTATACATTTATGTTCTGATTAGTTTATTCTTTTGAGATAATTTTACATTCACATGTAGTTTAAAAAAAAATAATACAGAGTACTTTTGGTATGGCACTGAAGAGCTGTGCAGACCTGTTCTCAAGTAAAACTGATGAAAATTACATTAAAAATACTTAAAGCTGATGGAAGTGGTATTAAGGACAAAGAGCAAATAAAGAAATATCTATTCAAGAAAATTATGAAAATTCTGCAACAAAGGCAAGAGTCTATGGTATTTGAACCAAGACAATTCCCTATCACCCGCTCTCCCAGCTCAGTGAGACAGAGACTCGAATTGCTGCAGAGAAGAACAAAGGGCTCTCTCTCCACTCCTTCACCCCCAAGTCCCAGTCAGAGAGCTCTTTTCCTAGAAGGAGCAAGACATCAGCATTTCTCATCTTGTCCTCAGCTGTCTGTTGCTAAGAGTAAGCCTTGGGTGAGTGTTGTTGAGAGGTAGAGGTTCTCCTTTTCTGTGCAGCTGACACTTACAGAACAGAAGTTCTAGTTGAACACAGTGCACTGAGAATACTGGGGCCTTTATCACCCTTGTCCTACTTGGTAAGGTGATGGCTTCTATGCCAGGAGAGACAAGACCAGCGGACATCAGGCTGATGCCCCGACTGCTCTACCAAGTGTTCAGCTAGAATGGGATATCACTAAAAGAGAAGATTGCCATTGTTTCCACCCCTATCTTCAGAGTTCTGGTTTAGAGATTTTGCCTGGGAGAGAAAGGCTGTAAAACAGATAGCTCCTAATCTCTTTCACGAAATTGTTGACTTCATTTGCAACAGATAGTGGAGAAGTTGAACCCTAAAGATGCTCTCAAGAACAGTGGAAATTGTGGTGTAGGGCAACTGGGAGGACATTTAAGATACAAGATAAACTGTAAGGTACATAGTGTTCCTGAGAACCACGAATGCGATAGCTGAAAGGAGTCCTCTTGGGGAAAAAATAAATATCACTGATCTCAGAAATTGTTTCTTCAGAGATAGAATTTGACTGGATTACTTTTAGAGCAATCTATCCTCAACCCCAGCACAGCATTGTTGGAAACAATATAGCAACCAGCAGGAATTAGTGCATTTTAACTTTTGGATATGCTCAGGGAAAGAGCAAGAGAGCCCTACCCAAACCAATGTCATCCCCTGGTGACTGTGGGATGCTGCACCTCTCTAAGAAGCAACATGAAAGCTTTACACTGGGGGAGAGGTGCGAAGTAGACTCACAGAAATAACCTAGCCAGTAACTAAATAAATGAGCAAATAAGAATAATAAGTCCTGAAGGGAGGGGGACACCAGTACACAGAGCTGCTACAGTGTGTTATCTAAAATGTCCAGTTTCCAACAAAAAATTAAAAGGCAAGCAAAGAAACAGAAAAATATAACCCATACACAGAGAAAAAAAGCAGGCAATAGAAACTGCTTGTGAAAATGGGTTTGTAAAAAATATTTCAAATTAGCCATTATACACACATTCATAGAACTACAGGAAAACATGATTAAGAAGTAAAAAAGGCATGATGACGATGTCACATCAAATGGAGAATATCAACAAAGAGATAGAAATTATAGGGAAAAAAAACATGAACATTCTGGAGTTGGAAAGTACAATTAATGGAGGGAAGAGGCATGAGAACTAAATGTTAAATCAAGCTGTATTCAGAGCCTGCAATGTGCTGATCAGCCCTAAAGCTAGACCAGGAGGAAACCTGCAGAACAAAGGAAGATTCCTGCTGGAATTACTAACCCACCATTTACCCACAATGTGAAGGGAAAACAGAGTCTTTAAGTCATCTCCTACACAAAATAAAACCAATCATTCATTCCCAGAGGCCAAATCATAGTGAACCTATAGATCAAAGGCCAGGATTGCTAGCATACCTTTCATGCTACATACCCACACCATCAAAAGAAAATAGGTAAACAAAGTCTTTAAATTGTAATTCGTAGAAACTAAGAACGATATATAAACTGAATTCCTGGAACACTCATGGTCTCTGTCTCCCTCTCTCATTCTCTGTCTCTGAGAAGAGACCACGCTCTATGGAGCATTATTACTTCTTCAGTAAAGTTTCCTTTTGACTCTTAACTCTGCATGCACTTGAATTCTTTTCTGTGCACTGTCAAGAACCCTCAAGGACTTTCAGTGAAGGACTTGAGTTCCTACTTGGGAGGATTTGCCTTGTCTTGCATCACAATAACTGAAAAATTTAAAAACTCACTAGATAAATTGGACTTAATCGAAATTAAAAACTTTTGTGCTTCAAAGGACAAACCACCAAGAAAATGAAAAGACAACCCAAGGAATTGGAGGAAAATGAATCATGTATATGATAAGAGACTTGTATCCAGAATATAAATATATACAAAGATATATAAAGATATACAATGACCAATAAGCACAGGAATCATGCTCGAAATCATTAGTTATCAGGTAAGCACACATTAAAACCATGAGGAAATATCACTTCATGCCATTTCCACTTGGAAAGTAGTGCGGCAGTTCCTTGAATGATTAAACGTAAGTGTTACCATATGACCCAGCAATTCCACTTTTATATATATACTCAAGAAGTAAAAACATGTCAGTACAAAAACTTGTCCAAGAATCTTTATAGCAGCATTATTCATAATAGCCAAGAGGTAGAAACAATCCAAATACCCATCAACTGATAAATGAGTAAATAAAATGTAGTATATTCTTACACAATGGATTACAGTAGTCCCCTCTTTATCCGTGGTTTTGCTTTCTACAGTTTCAGTTACCTGTGGTCAACCATGGTCTGAAAATATTCAATGAGAAATTCCAGAAATAAACAATTTATTAGTTTTAAATTGCACGTCACTCTGAGTAGCATGTTGAAATCTCAGGCTGTCCTGCTGCTCCATCCTGCCTTGGACGACAATCACCCCTTTATCTACACATCCATGCTGTATATGCTACCCGCCTGGTAGTCACTTAGTAGCCATCTTGGTTATCAGACCAATTGTCATGGTATCACAGTGCTAGTGTTCAAGTAACCCTTATCTTACTTAAGGGCCCCAAAGTGCAAGAGTATTTATGATGCTGGCAATTTGGATATGCCAAAGAGAAGCCATACAGTGCTACCTTTAAGTGAAAAAGTATATATGTATAGGAAAAAACATAGTACACCTACCTAAAGTTCAGTACTGTCTGCAGTTACAGGCATCCATTTGAGAGTCTTGGAATGTATCTCCCCACCCGCTCCAGGGAAAGGGGAGAATACTGTTTTATTTGCCCATAAAAAGAATGAAGTACTGATACATACTACAACATGGATGAACCTTCAAATCATTGTGCTAAGGGAAAGAAGGCAGTCAGAAAATATTACACATTATATTATTTCATTTATATTAAATGTCCTTAACAGTAAAATCTACAGAGAAATAAAATAGATAAGTGGTTGCTTAGGCCCGGAGAGGGAGAAGTATGAATAAAATTTTACAGTCTAAAATTAACTGTAGTGATAGTTGTACATATCTGTGATTATACTAAAAACCATTGAACTGTACACTTTAAATGGGTGACTTGTTTGGTATGTAAATTACATCTCAATAAAGCTGTTTTAAAACAAGAAAGATGATAGGTACCATGTGCCCTTTTCCCAGTTTCCCCCAATGGCAACATCTTGCAAAACTACATAGTGTCACAACCAGGATACTGACAGTGATACAGTCAAGATACAGACTCTGTCTTTTACCACAAGGACTCCTCCTGTAGTCCTTTTATAGCCATACCACATTCCCTCCCAGATCCATGTACTCCTTAACCTTGACAACCACTAATTTATTCTCCATTTCTGTAACTGTCATTTCAAGAACGTTATATAAATGGAATCATATAGTATGTGACCTTTGGGATTGGCTTTATTTTTCATTCAGAATAATTTTCTGGAGATTCTTCCAGGTTGTTTCGTGTATCAATATTTTGTTGCTTTTTATTGCTAAGTAGTATTCCATGGTATGGATGTACCACAGTTTAACCACTTACATGTTGAAGGACATCTGGGTCGTTTCCAGCTTTTGCCTGTCACAAATAAAGCTGTATAGAAATAAAGCATTTCTATACAGGTTTTTATATGAACATAATTTTTTGTTTTTCTGAGATATATGCCCAAGAGTGCAATTCCTGAGTCATATGGCTTAGCATATTTACTTTTTTAAAAGAAATTGCCAAACTGTTTTCCAGACTGTTGCTGTACCACTTACGTTCCCGTCAACGGTATATGAGGGATCAAGCTTCTTCAGTCTTGCCAGTATTTGGTGGTGTCACTAATTTTTATTTTAGCCACTCTGATATATAGCAATGTCACACTGTAAGTTTAATTTTATTTTCCTAATGGTAAATGATATTGACCATTTTTCTTATGCTTGCCATATGTTTGGCCTGTGTGTTGAAATTTCTGTTCATGTCTTTCACCCATTTTCTGGTTTTTTTTTTTTTTTTACTATTTGAGGGTATTTATATATTCTAGATACTAGTCCCTCACATATTTGGTCTGTAAATATTTCCTCATAAGTCTGTAGCTTGTCTCTCATCTTCTTAGTATATTTACAGACCAAAAGTTTTAATTTTGATAGTCCAGTTTATCAATTTTTCCTTTTATGGACCATGCCTTTGGTGTTAACTATTTAAGAGCTCTTTGTCTAGATTTAGATTCAAAAGTTTTATACTGTTTTCTAAAACATTTATAGTTTCACATTTTACATTTCTGTTCGTAATCCATTTTGAGTTAATTTTTTAATAAAGTATGAAGTTTAGGTTAAGGTTCATTTTGGGGAAGATTCTCACTTGGGCCAGTAGTAGTTGTTGAAAAAGCTCTTTCCTCCATTGTTTTTGCACCTTTATCAAAAAAGCAGCTGGAGATATCTGTGTGGGTCTATTTCTGTGTTTCCTGTTCTGTTCCATTGATCTGTGTCTATCCTCCCACCAATACCACACAGTCTTATTGCAGCTACATAATAGATATTGAAAGTTAATAGACTGATTACTTCCACTTTGTTCTTCTTTTTCAAAACTGTTTTAGCTATTCTAGTTCCTTTGCCTTTCTATATAAATTTTAGAATAATCTTGTCTAAATCAACAAAAATCTTGCTGGGATTTTGACTCGAATTACATTGTAGCTGTATATCAATTTCATGAGAATAAACATTTTTACTATGTCGAATATTCCAATGATGAACACAGCACATTTCTCCATTTATTTAGATCTCCTGTAATTTTTTTCATCAGCATTGTGTAGTTTTCAGCATATAATCCTGCACATGTTTTGCTAGTATATTTTTGGAGTGACGGTAAATAGTACTGTATTTTTAACTTTGGTGTCCCTATGATCATTGACAGATATAGATACAGATATAGAGTTGACCTGTTTATATTGATCTCATAGTTTGTGACCTTGCTGAACTCACTTATTAGTCATAGAAGGGTTTGTTTATAGATTCCCTGAGGTTACCTATGTAGCTAATAATCTGCAAATAGGGAGTTTTTCTTTCTTCCTTTCCAAACTACACGCCTTTTACTTTTCTTACCTTTATGTACTGGCTAGAATGTCCAGTGCTGTATGGAATAATAGAATGGATATCCTCACCTCGTTCCTGATCTTAGGGGGAAAGCATCCACTCTTGTACCATTAAATATATTAACTATAAGTTTTTGTAGTTTTTTGTTGTTTTTATCACAAATGAGTGCTGAATTTTGTCAAGTGCTTTTTCTGTGTTAACTGATAGCCAAACTGCTGTTCACATGTTCAGTTTAATTCATGATAGAAGAAAATAATGCCAAATAGATTACTTTCAAAGTCATGAGGCATAGTGTTCATACACTGTTAGTATGATCATAAAATGGAATTGTGTGGGCAGCAAATGACCCTAGAAAAGCTCCTTTCTTCCCCCTTCCCCTCCTTTTGTGCTTCTGGGTTCCACCACTCTCAATACAATACAGTCCATTTTTTTCTCTGAGGATATAGCTTATCTACTACAAAGGACTCAGATATCTATTAGAATCCCAAATAATTGTTTTCCTTTAGTGAGTATATGTGTGAGGTGTGTGTGTGTGTGTGTGTGTGTGTGTGTGTGTGTACAATCTTAACACAGCAAAATACAAATCATTGGGACACTTGTTAAAGAATGTCATATATCTAACCAAAACAAGTAATCAGGTAGACACAACACTAAAAAGATTCCTATTCAAGTGAGGATAAAATAAACATGTCTGCAACCACTACTCTTATCTTTGGAAATCATAAGCAATGCTATGAGATAAGAATAGCAAAGTTGCAAAAAGTATGAGAAAGAGGAGGTAAAATGACCATTATTTGCAGAAAATAGTTTTTTCCCTGTGCCTAGAAAACCAAATCAAGAGAATAGTGTGGAGACTTACAAGGAATACATATAAATATCACCATTTTTCTATACAGCTATGATCCATTATGAAAGTAAAAACAAAGTTCCATTTAGAGTAACAACATATAAAATATGAAAATATATAATACATAAGAATTAAATTCATAAGCGTGTAGCACTATTATGAAAAAATGGAAAAGTATACTGAGGAAAAGAAAAACTGTAATATAAGCTGACCTTGTTTCTGAATTGGAAGAATGAATTTTGTTGAGATATAACTTCTTTCCAGATTTGAAAATTGCCTAAGTGTAATTCCCATCAAAATTTCAAGGGTATTTTGGGGTAAAGGATTGAGGAAGAACAATCAAAATGATGATAGAATTTATCTGGATTAATAAATGTATGAGTAGTCAAAATATTCTTTAAAAAGAAAATACTGTTATAATTATCATTTTATAACTTATAAATTTCTAGTAATTAAGACATGGAAATGGCAGAATTAAAGTGTGAATTTATTTCATTTCTCTCTTAATTTTTTTTCCTAAAATGAATATAAAGAAATTGATAAGTTCACAAAGACAGATTTGGGGGGGCACTATCACTAGAGAATTAACATCACTAGGACTGTTGGAGATTTTGAGAGGTTATATAAAATAAATAACTACATTTATAGAATAATTATTACATGCCACATGCTGTTATGCATATAACATACATAACTTCATTTGATCCATACAACTTTATGAGGCATTATCTGGTATTATGTCATTAGACAATTGAGAAAACTTTGGGAGACAGAAAATAGATGGAGTAGTAACTGCTTTCACAGGAGAGAAAGCAAATCAGTTTGCCCCAGGAAACCCAAGACAGGCAAAGAATTGACAGCAAGTACAATAGATGAAGGTTCTACATAACAAAGAGAGGTTGAAAGACTGCACACGGAAACTGTAAATCTCTCCTCTTACTCATTTCCATGTAGCAACTCATAAGACATTCACCATATTAAGTTAAAAGGAGATATCCAGGGCCCAGGACACCAAGTGTAGGTGTGGGACGCGTTAGAGGTGAAAAAAGAATTCATTGAAAGTCTGTTTTTAGGAATATGGTCACCTTCAGCCCCTTATTCCTGTCCTGTGTGCAAACTATTATCAGCCAGGAGAACCAAGGGATCTTCTGAAGAACACAGCACCAACCAAAAGACTCAACATCAGACTGACATGTAGAATACTCACCCCCTCAAAAAAAGAAATGGCTTTCTACCCAATTACTCGCAAATGAAGCTCCTCAGGTAATAGATTAAATATAAAAGAACATTCAAGGATAAAACAGGCCCTGGAGAGGAAAAGAAAATTTAAGATAATGAGAAAAAGGATCTTGAGTGAAACAAATAATGCCCAGAAAATATTTAAAAACATTTTTTCCAGAGGAATAAAGGGCATCCAGAAATAAGCACAGTATTTTAATGAAAAGGAAAACAGAGAACAAGAAACAGGTCGTGGAAACTAGAATTTTGACAGTCAAAATTAAAAATTCAATAGATGGCTGAAAGTTATATAGCCAAGGAAATCTCTCAAAAACAGGAGGGAAAAAAAAAAAAAAAAGCCCAGAGGCTTTTTTAAAATGTAGAGAAAAGATAGGAGACTCAGTACATGATCACTGAATTCCCAGGATAATTGGAATTCTAGGAGATAAAATGATGAGTGGGGAGGAGAATGTTATATAGAAAGTATACAAAAACAGTAAAATAAAATTTCCCAGAATTGAAGGATACAAGTATCCAGATTGAAAGGGTCCATGACGTACCCAGCACAATGAATAAAAAAAGATAAACAACAGGCACATTTTTATCCAATTCTAGTATATCAGAGAAAAGATTAAAAGAGCCTCAAGGAGTATAAGGAGACAGGTTCTGAATAAAAGAATGAGGATCCGAGTTGCATTCGACTTCTGAATAGCAACACTGGCTGTAACTCTGGTATGAATAAATTGGTTACCTCACTGTCCTTTTCCTTCTCAGAGAAAGCAAAAAGAGCAACAAGGAAAAAATAGAAACAAGAAAACAAAAATTAAAAAAATATTGCCCCACTTTCTCAGCAAACAGGTGACACACAAAATCAGCAGAACAAAGAATTAAAATTAAAATTTAAGAAAATGTGGAGAACCTCAACAGGGCTCATAAGTGGCAGATCTCAGTACCAGTAAAATTACACCTCCTGAAAAGAAGAAACTCATCCAGAAATGAAAAATCTATCTTATAAATCTAACAACTGAGGAGTAAAGTCAGCTGAACTTCAGCAGAAGACAGGAGGTTGGGATGCAGAGACAAAGGCACAGAGTATCTACAGGGCTCCTAGCAGATCTCAGAAAGATCTAGCAAAATCATAACCCTTCAAGGTGAAGGGCTTACCTGGAAGTGCCAGAGCTTGTTCCTCTGCTTGCTGCTGCTGGCGAAAGACCTGAGGATGCAAGCCTGGTGACAGAAATCCTTCCAGACTCAGCTTAGGTCAGAGAAGCAGAAGAAGCAGGGCTATACAGAAAAATTTCTGAGGATCCATACCCACCAGATGAGTGGTCTGTGACAGTAAAGAGAAGGCCTTTGAAAAGTTTGAAGCCTGGAAAGGAATCCAGGCCCCTTTCACCATCCATGAATCCACATGCAAATAGCTGGACCAGGAAAAACCATGTCATTAAAAAATGTGTTCAAGAAAGACTATGGCACAGCATCCATACATTTTATTTAAAAACATGTGAAAGAAAGCTGCAAAATTGACAAATGCATGAAAGACATTCACAGAAAAATGCTGTGACAGATGAAAATGAAACCACGGGGTAAAAATCTTAACAAAACTATCATTTCCATGGAGGAAGACCACAGAACAGATATTCAGGAACTCATAGTTTTTACTTTGCCACTTTTGCTGAACTGCTTTTATATTGAGAATGTCCTTTCCCTTTATAGAACAAAAAGATATTTATCAATGTTTTTACTCTATGGCTTCAATTTTAACTCTTTTTTTTCTGGAACTTGGTTTGATATAGGAATGAACTTAAAACTTTTCCATATACTAATTTTATTTTGGGATGGGGAAATGTGTATTTCCAAACAACATAGTTCATGCTTATTTGGCTGCCAGAATTTCTCTTGTTGGATCCAATGCTTCTTTAGCAAGGTTGTTGCTCCATCAGGAGAGCCAGCGATGTTACAGATGTCTCTGTCACTGCACATTTCTTTGTGCTCACTGCCAGGGAGGCTGTAGATTCTCCAACAAAATCCAATGTTAGATTTAGAACTGAAGGTTCTTTGTTTCGGGTACCTGTAATACCTATAAAAAGCAAATTTTAAAAAATAAGGCAAATTTTTGTCATTGTTTTATAATACTATTAATAGTTGTACGTTACTTTTGTATCTACAACGATCTTATTTAAAAATACAAATGGTTAATAACCATTATTCATGAAGTGAGTTAGATATTACATAATTTATTCAGAGGAATTCCAGGATAGAAAACAAAGTATTTTATATTTAATTATTATTTTTTTGTCTCAATTGACTTCAAAAGAAATTTGTTAAGGAAGTTTTAAAACCCCAAGTAAAATGAACCCCCCTACACACATACTTAACAACTATCTTTAAAAAATTATCAACCATTCTGTCATTTTTCAGGTAACACACACTGATTACTTGGGAAGTGTCTGAAAATTTCCCAAGTCTGCCTTACCCCATTAAAACTCAAAAGAACACAATGAACTAGGTCAGTGTCAGAATATAACAGCAATTAAGTTTACTTGCATGGATATCTTCCCAAAAAGGGGCCCTAGAAATATCTTTACAAGTTTATATGTTTTTACGAAGTTTGCAAAAATTAGATATTTCAATCATAATCAGGTAAGATCACCCTCTCCTTCTATTTCGACAGCCCCTCATTTATACTTTCCCCTCCTATTATAACTATGAGGTGCTAGTGAGCATTTCTGAGATTTTATTAAGGACTGACTAGAATATAACTTTGTGCTTTAAAAATCTCCTCTATGTATAATTACATTATTGCAGGCCATCTCAATTTGGGATGTGTTCTAGAAATATTTTGAATGTGGTCGATTCAAAGAATATTGAAGAGCAGTCACTCCACAGAAAATTTGAAATGCTCTGAAATCTTATAGCTCAGATATCAAAGAAACTCAATAGAGGTTTCTTCAAATTTGACAATGATAAAAATTATATTGTATTACTAATAAAAAGTTGAGAATTTGAAAGAAACCTCTGTATAATGTCAAAAATAAGCAAATTTCCATCAACTATTTTAGAAGATACTCTAAATTAGCTTTATCTTCCTTCTATAGAAAAGGATATTACAAAGTTATCAAATGAAGAGATACTCAAAATGTATGCTTTTATTGGTCTAAATAAATATTTCAAATTGTACCTAACAGTGTATTCATAATTTTGTGGGTTTTTTTTTTTTTTTAATAGAGCTCACCAAATTCAATAAGCAACAGGCCTCACAAAACCTAGAACCATATAGGGGTTATTATATTATCCTTTGAAAGATGAGTAAATCGAAGTTCAAAGAGATCAATCAATTCTCCAAGGTTATATAGATAATCACATTTTTAGTCTCTAAAATATTGGCTAGTAAATACAAAGAACCATTCGATAGTGTTGATTATTTGTTCATGACAAACTATGTGACCATGGCAATTTATTTAACCTCCTGAAACTTTGGTTCACTGTGTACAAAAAAGAGGGATCCTACTAGATCATCTTTAAGTTGTCCCTTCAAAACTAGGCCAATGGCTGCTTCCTTGAACTCACTACAGGGTGTAGGGCACAGTCTATCACAGGGCAGTAGGACAAGGGTTGCTAGTTCTTGGACACATTAAAACTTGTATAAATTTGATGATATGCAGTATACAATGCTTTGCTAATAATGACTCTTAGGAAAATGCCCTCACCCCCACGAAAGTATATATAGGGGTGAATATGTGTCATTACATTCAGGTTTCTGTTGCGTTAACCAACTTAGGAGAAAAAAATATAGCACTACACAAACTGGGTAGTACTGTATCTGATTCACTCATTAATCATGCCAAGATTTAAGTGTTTTAATTTTTTCTGTAAAATAGATTCACATGCATTATAAGACATAATACAGAGAGATTCCATGTATTTTTTTCTCAGTATCCCCTTGGAAAATCTTGTAAAACTCTAGTACAATATCACAGCCAGGATATTGACAGTGATATGGTCAAGGTGCAGAACAGTTCCATTGCAAGAACCCTAATATTGCCCTTTTAGGGTCATAGTCACTTCCCTCCCATCCTCACCACCTCCTTAACCCCTGGCAACCACTAATATTCTATTTAAAAATTTCTGTCATTTCAAGAATATTATACAAATGGAATTATACAATATGTAATTGTTTGAAATTGACTTTTTTCACACAGGATAATTTCTTAGAGAGTCATCTAAGTTTTTTAACTATCAATAGTTTGTTTCTTTTTATTGCTGAGTAGTATTCTAAGCTACAGATGTACCACAATGTCTTTGTGCATGTGGATGTTCAGTTGTTCCAATACCATTTGGTGAAAAGACGATCCTTTCTCCTTTGAGTTGTATTTGCTTCTATGTAAAAGATCAGTTGATTGTGTTTGTGGGTCTACTTCTGGGCTCTCTATTTGGTTCCATTAATCTACTTGTTCATTCTTTTGCCAATACCAAAACTACCTTGATTACTATCACTTTATAATATATCTTGAAGTCACGTATTTATTTTTTTCCCCTTCTTTTCTTCAATACTGTTCTTTTCTTCAGTTTTGTTTTCTTCAGTAGTATGCTGGCTATTCTGGGCCTTTGCCTTTCCATATGAACCTTAGAATCAGTCTGTTGATATCCACAAAGTAACTTGCTGGGATTTTGAATGGGGTTGCACTGACTCTATAAATCAAGTAAGAACAACTGACATCTTTAACAATATTGAGTTTTATTATCCATGAAACTGGAATTTATTGAGAACTTTGATTTCTTTCATGAGTTCTCCTCATACAGATCTTATACATATTTTATTAGTTTTATACCTAAGTACTTCTTATAGACAACATATAGTTGGATCTTGTTTTCTGTGTATACTTGACACTCTCTTTTAATTGGTATATTTAGACCATTCACATTTAAAGTGATTATTGATATAGATGGATTTATACAACATTTATAACCTTACTATATGTGACCTTGTTCTTTCTTTTGTTTTGTCTTCCACTCTCCTCCTATTCTGGTTTTAACCGATAGTTTTTCTATGATTATATTTTATCTCCTCTCATCATATCAATTATACTTAAAAAAAATATTTTAGTTACTCTAGCATTTGAAACATACACTTACTACTAATCTAAGTCCACTTTCAAATAAGACTTCTGTTTCATGTTTACTCTTATTTTTACTTACTGTATTTACTTCCTTATGTCTCAAGATTCCTCCTTTAATGGTTTGTTTATAGACTTCCTTTAGCCATTCTTCTAGCATAGTCTGTTGATGACAAATTTTCTTAGTTTTCCTTCACGTAAGAATGTTTCAATTTCTCCTTCATTCCTGAAGGATATTTTCCCTAGACACAGTATTTCGTGTTGACAGTTCTTTTAGTATTTGAAAAATGTGCCACTTCTTTCTGGCCTCTTCTGTCATTCAAATTATTTTCTCCTATATGTAAGGCGTCTTTCTCCCTCAATGCTTTCAAGATTTTTCTTTGCCTTAAGTTTTCAGAAGTTTGACTCTGATATATATATAGGTGTAGATTTCTTTGGATTTACCCTGTTTAAAGTTTATTCAGCTTCATAAATTGAGGTTTCTGTCTTTGCTCAGTGTGGGACATTTTTGGAGAATATTTCTTCAAATATGTTTTTAGCTCTGCCCTCTTTCCACTCCTCGGCTCTCATAACATGAATATTAGTTCCTTTTCATATTTCCACAGGTTCCTGTGGCTGGGTCCTTTTATTCTATCAAGTTCACAGATTCCTCTGTCCCACCCATTGTTCTGTTAAGTCAATCCATTGTGTTTATTTATTGAATGATTTAGGTTATAGTATTTTTCAATTCTAAAATTCCCATTTGGTTCTTCTTCATATCTCCTATTTCTTTGCTGTTTGACTATTTCTGTGCTGAGATATTTTATGTTCTCATTTGTTTTGTAAGCATGATCTTAATTGTTTGTTGAAGCATTTAATAACAGCTACTTAAAAATATGTGTCATAATTCTAACATCTCTGTCAACTCAATGTTGGCATCTTTTTTTTTTTAGTCAAGATATTACTGGTTTTTGGAATGACATTTTTTTAAATCGAAACCTAGATATATTGGTACTATGTTATGAGACTCCAGTTCTTAAACTTTCTGCTTTAGTTGGTTTGGTTTCCTCAGACACCACTTTAGGAGCAGAAAGGGGAATGTTTCTGCTTTGTCACTCCCAGGTAATGAAGAAGTCCCAGCTCCCTAAGTTAGCTTCTGTTAACACCTGAGGTAGGAGGAGGGGATCCTTAATGCTGGGCAAAGGTAAGTCATGGCTCTCCATTAGACTCCCTCTGACACCAGCCCACTGGGGTGGGATTCATTATAAGCTGGCAAAGACGGAAGTCTGGGCTCCCTATTTAGTCTTTGCCAGATTGGGTGAGGGCGAAGCCACATTTCTTTCTGCAGCATTTGCTGAAGAACAGAAGTTACTGTGTAAAATAATGTTTTCTGTCTCGCTAGCCTACCTTTTCCTGATCCTTTGACTATAGAGGGCAGGTTTTTTGCAGAGCTTTTTTTTCTGCCTGCATTCATTGGTATTTCCAAGTTGCTAGCTTCTTCAGCTCCAAGCCTGAGATATATGAGGCAAACAGAAAATTCAGGGAACTCATCACTGTCATTCCGTGAGTTCTAGGGTCCCTAGCTTATTGGCGTTCCCTTCATCTTTCAGTCTTCTTTTGTTGATATGTAATGTTTAAGGTTTTAGTTGTGAGGAAGAGGGCAAAGTACATTTCTCCATCCATTTACATTCAAATTGTGATTTTTATATCTAAAATCTATTTCTTATAGATAGATATAGTTGGGTCTGCTATTTACTCATTTTGGTAATCTCTGCCTTATTAATTTGTATATTTAGACCATTAGTATTTAATGTAATTATTGCTATGGCTATGTTTATAACTACAATTGTATGAGTTTTGTTTGTCTTCTTTTTTTTGTTCTTCTATACCATCTCCCAACTTAAAAAATTTAAACACTTAAAAATTTTTCATTTTATCTTTTTGTTATACCTCTTTGCATTCTTTTCAAAATTGTTATTCTAAAAATTATGATCCATTCTTAACTTTCTACCTAGTTAATGTTGCACTACTTAATACACAGAAACATTGTAACCATATACTTCTCTATACTACCACTCCGCCTTTTATGCTCTAGTTGTCATGTGTCTACTACATATGACAAACCATGTTATAATTTTTGCTTTATTTTAAAGAAATTAACAAGAAAATGGTTTTATATTTCTCTATTTACCATATCTCATGCCTTTCAGTCAAACTTGCACTACTTCTCAAAATTAGTTGAACTTGAAGATTAGCAAAGTGCAGCACTATTTAACCCTTATATGGACTAATACATATATTTCATATTAAGACTGTTCTGACCTTCCTAATTTAAGTCATGAAAAGTAAAGAAATATCATTTGACACCAAAACAGAAATTTACACAATGAAACTGGTGACACTACTGATTATAAAGTAAGTTGGTTATAAGGTGATGTCTGTGTTTTTCATATTACCAAATGCAACTTTTAAAAAACACTAAATATTAAAATTCTTGTTAAAAATTGTCGCAACCATGAAAATCTCTACAGTAAAAAATAAAACAGGAGATATTTTCAACTCATTTTAAGGGTACCTCAATATATCTTGAAAGTAACCATGAAATGTTAATTAAGGCATAAAAATATACTTGAAATTTAAGAGCATTTTATTTCCCTTAGAAGTCCACTGGGAAGTAGAAATATTTGGAGATGTAAAGACTCATAAAAATAAACTAATATGTAGGAAACTTCAAATACTAAAGAAACGTTTATTGAGCCTTTACAATGTGCTAGGAACTGCTAATAACCAGGGTTATAGACTCCTTTCAAGAAACTTGCTATCTACTAGGGGAGAAAGGCAAAAAGACTGAACTTTTATTATAAGGGAACCAGAAAGGTTGAACTTCAGTATTTTGAAGAAAGTGGGGAACCAGTGAAGGATTTTCAAGAGGAAAAATATGATAAACTTCACAGACAGGCTAACCCACCTCCACTCTCCTCTCTCCTGTCTACCTTTACTATAGAAGTTATGAAAAGGAAAAGCTCCCATTCTAAGCCTCCCTTGCAGTGAGGGATGGCCATTTTGACATAGTTCTAGCCAGTGAAATGTAAATCTATTTGAAATACTTCTGGCAAAGCTTTTGATTTCCTGATGGATATCCAGGGCTTGCTCTACCCTTTAACTTGCCTTAAACCCAGTATGTCTAAAATTATGCCAGTCATCTCGTAATGCTAAAGGCAAGACCAAAAGCATCCTAGATAACACAGCAATGACGCCATTCAGCAAAGCCTGCAGTCATCTCCAGATCCCTTGCTATTCAAAATTATAAGTCCACCTCAGTGATTTAAGTTGGGTTTTCTGTTATCTGAGTCTGAATGTCTTCCTGTCTTCCTAATAAAAGTTATAAGAATAAATATGTATTTTAGAATGGCCATTCTGAGTACAGAGCGTGGATTAAGAAGGGGCAAGAATGAAGATAGGGAGACTTGTTAGGAAGTTATTATAGTAATTTAAGCAAAAAAAACAAAGGCCTGAAATAAGATAACCACAATGGGTATAGTGAAGAAAATACAGATTACAGAGATATTTAAAAGGTAGAAGAGACACAGAAAGAGGATCAAGAAAAGGTTTCAGATGTCTTCCAAGTTTTTAGTTTGAGCACAATGCTCAAAGATTGTGTCATTCTCCAAAACAAATACAATAAGGGATTGATAAGTTCTGCTTTGGCCATGTTCAAGTTTGAGATGCCTATGGGGCAACAATGTGAAAATTATAAAAAGGCAGATGACTATGGATCTTGAAGTCAAGAGTGAGGTCTGGATAGAAGAAACCCAGATTTGAGAGTTACAATGATAATGGGTAGTACTGTCCAATAGAACTAGAGTTGACCCTTGAACAATGCAGGGGTTAGGGGTGCTGATTCCCTAGCACAGTTAAAAATCCACATGTAACTTTTAACCTCCCAGAAAATTTAACTATTAATAGCCTACTGTTGACCAGAAGCCTTACTGAGAACAAACGCTTAACACATATATTGTATATACATTATATACTGTATTCTCACAATAAAGCTAAAGAAAATGTTAAGAAAACCTTAAGGAAAATACATTTACAGTATTTACTGAAAAAAATCCACATATAAGTGGACCCATGCAGTTCAAACCTATGTTGTTTAAGTGTCAACTGTATAATGTAAGCCACATATGTAATTCTAAAGTACAAATAAATTTTAATATTTAACTCAGTATATCCAAAATATTATTTCAACATATTAAGTTATTAATGTGATAATTTACATGCTGTCTTTAAAATTTGATGTGTATTTAACACTTAAAGCATCGCTTATTTCATCTGAATGCCTTCTTTACCACAAATACTTGATTTGTATATAAATTTCATAAATTTACAGTTGAAAAAGTGGATTCATACACCCAAATTGTTCCAAAGAGTTAAGTTTTCCAATAACTGAAAGAAAATCATTCCCTTTATTATTTACATCCACGCTGAGGAAAATCCCATTCATAATTTTAAAAAGAATTGATTTGCATTCTGAGCAAAAACATATCAGTTTGAAAACTACATTTGTCTAAGTCAATAAATCTCGAGTCAGCTGAGTATAGTTAACACTGAATTCAGTTATTAGTAAATTAAAAAGCAACTCTAAATTTATCAATAAAACATTTTTCAAATTTTCTTGTAGTTTTGTAGTACATTTGCATAACTGTCAAATATAGTTAAAATCTTATACATACCAATTTATATTAGAATAATGTGTAAAATTTTTATTTTTAAAAGTTTTGATTTCAAAATAAATTTTAGTACTTGTCTAGGTAGAGTATAAGTTGGTTTTTTCTTCCTTGGAGCTTCAAATTTAGATCATTCATATACCATGTGATATTGGGGAGCAAACAAACTACCATTTTCTCTTTGATGATTAAATATTTGGCTAGCATTTCTGTTGTTGCAAATTTTGAACTGGTATTAACAGTACAGGAGGTTTTGTAGCACCCTTCCACAATTCAACCAACTAATAGACTATACAAGATCACTAAATTCATTGTCTCCTAATTCTTCAGTAAGCCTATAAACTGATGTTGATTTATAGCACTGCACTCATATAATGGACACTTAACAATTATAACCATGACATCTGTCAGAAACCATTTTAGAAAACTAAGCACAAATATTTTTAAACTGTATCATTTGGTGGAACAAAGAAATAAGGGAAACATCAGGCTCATTTAAAAATTCCAATGAAATCTGACTTTTGACCTAACCTAGCTGGAACACCATTTATTGTGACAGAAAATAATTTATTCTCATCTAGCTGAAACTCTTCTGACAAATGTTAAAGATTAAATAATAGCTATACAAGTTTGATTTTTTAGGCCATGAATCAAAATGGTTTCTTCACAAATTTCTAAGTCCTGTGACACAAAATATACTTAAAGTATTACTTGGGTGGTGTCTCTTACATAACTCATCTAAAACTAAAGAAAAATACTTGCAATTTTTTGGATTTTGAATTAATTAATCTTTACTATTGTTAGGTCCTGTATTCTATAATATTTAATGACTTAACTAAAGACATCACTTTTTCTTTTTTTTTAATAAAACATGTTTAGGCTTTAACTCATAATTTTCTAACAATTTCTGAATAAATTAAAACAAATAATTTATCCTATTTATCTAAAACTAGTTTTTTCATGAAAGAATCTAAGCTGTTTTCTATCTGGCCAAACTTATATTCTTTTTTGACCTGTGAAAAATAACTTCATTCATTCATTATGCATTTGCTAAAACTATCTCAATATTGTCCACTTTGGTCTCTAATTTTTTAGTAAATAGCAGCTTGTTTTTCTGTCACAGCAAACTGAAATTGTCATTTATCATGAAATCCGCAACATACCTTCTTCTAGTCTGTTTACTGTTCCAGTTGTAGTACTAGTTTCTGCATCTCCAGTTGACTTTTTCAGTATGCCTTCATTTTAAATTTTAAAATTTGTTCATATTCATGTCTAAACTAGAAAAATAATTTAATTATAATTAAAATAAGTACTTCAATTACCAATTACAATTTACATAAATATCGCTACTTCCTGTTGTCTGTACAAAGTGTTTAGATAAACATGTTATGTTGATTTATAGAAAAAAATAATTTGCATTGAATCCATCTGTCAACACTAACTCAATCAGTAATGTTTTTATGTAACACTAGACATGGTACAGGAGTTTGACAGGCACACTACAACAATCACGTTTTAAACAAGGTAACAAAGTTAAACATATTTCTAAAGAAAAAAAAGTTAAGTGAAACAAAAATATTTTACACTGTTTTCGTTTTTATATTTAAATAAAAGACTTACTTTCTTAGTCCTACTGAACTCATTTTGAGTGCTTAATAGTCACATGTAGCTAGTGGTTACTATATTAGACAGAACAGATATGGAAATGAGAAAGACAAGAGTCAAAAGGCTTACAGTTTTTATTCCATTTCTTTTGACATAATTTCCAGGGCTTAGAATTTATCTGGATTATGTTATTCTTTTGCCTCCTTACTAAAACAAAGCAAAAGTGGAAATGGTTGGATTTTCTGTACAGGACTCCTTGAAATATGTGTTATGGTCAACTCTAGCAGATATGGGCTAATCACCAAAAACCTATCCCTCCTAAAAAAAACATCCGCTTTGTTTTTGGTGAATGTCTTTTAAGTAGCAACAAACTGGTAAAAATTTAACAGCTGGCTTTCAAAAAAAATTTATGTATATGTATAAAAGATGTATAGCACACTACTTACAAATGATAAAAGCATAAATACTCTTTATTTTAAGTTCCATATAGCCAACTGATTCTCATAAAAGGCTTTTGATGATTTTTGCCTAACTCTTGTATCTGTAGCCAACCTATGGTTGCAATTTGACCAGGATTTTACAAATGGAATTGCATCCCAATCTGCTAACTCTTTCCCCAATAAATTTATTGTCATTAAATCTGATATGTGATCTACTGTTAAACTATTTCTTACTCTTGTACAAATTATGTTCATTAAATTGAAACCTCTTTCAGCTTCAGCACTATTGATTGCAATAGTGCCAACTATCTTTTTAGCTTTTTGTATGGTTGTAGGAATTGAAACATTGTTTGATTTTATGTTATTACTTACAAATTCTCGAAAATCTTTTAAATCAATTTCATATTTTAACAGTTCACATAGATGAAATAACTTTTTTTCACCAGCTACCCATGGTGAAGTTATTTCTTCGTAAGGCCATGTAGAAGGTTCTAGCAAATCAAAATAATTAAAAATACTTTCCTCATACTGTCTGTCAGATAAAAGACGTAAGTTCATGTGTTGAATTATATTTTCTAGTAACAAATTCCTAGGAAGGGCTTTAAATTTCTTATTTTTATTAAATGGAATATCTTTAAACTTATCTGACTTAATCAGACCTTCGATTTGAGACTCATGTTTTCCAGTACCAATTTTTAAATTTTCCAATGCCCTTATGGTGCGTTTGATTAATTTTTGTGCTTTTTGAATGTTAGTTGATCTCGACTGTAATGCAGTAGAAAGTAGTGAAAATTCTTCAAGAATGTCAATCATTAAAGCAAGGTCTTGCAAGAAATTAATATTAGCTAATCTATTTGCCAAACCAGAATAAGAATGAGAAAAATGCAGATATAATATAGGATATGCGCACCATACTGCAGTGGCAGCTTGTAAACTACATGCTGCCCATCTTGGTCCCATTACCCGGCCAATTTTAACAATTTCAATTTCAAGATCTTTAGCTACAGGTTCTAAAAGCTTGTTTTGATTTTTATTAGACTGATGATAAATGGAATAAATTTTATCAATAAATATTTTAAAATGATTAACGTGTTTTATTTCTGATATTGAATCATCAAGTGACAATTGCAATCGATGGTTTAAACAGTTCCAAATAATGATTTCAGGAAAATTTTCTAACATCTTTGTAGCTACTCCAGATTTTCTTCCCAGCATTGTATTAGCACCATCAGAACAAAATGCAATTAAATTTGCTTTCAAATATTCATTAGTAAAACCATAATCATTTAAAGTACTCAATAACGTACTGACAATACACTCTGCTGTAGTTGACACCAATTCTTTTAAAGCAACAAATAACATAACTGGTGCAGGTACTGACTGAGCTGTGCACTGGAGATAAATCACTAGGGTGCTTTTCTTTGAAACTGTAGATGCCTCATCAATTATGACGCAGATTTTGGCATTTTCTTCTATAATATTCTTAAATATCTTCATCTTCATTTCTTTTGCAATATGTTCTGCTATTCTTGTTGCACTGTATCTTGTATTTAAACAATTTACCTCTCCATTTTTCTCTTGTAATTCTATTGCCCCCTCAATATCAGATAAAGGTCTGTTATGTTTTACTAAACTGTAAACAACATTGAAAACTTTTACAGTAGCATCAATATTTTTATTATTTTGTTTATCCCCTATGTTAGAAATTGAGTCATTAGTTGATTCCTTTAACAAATCCTGAATTTTACCATGAGCTTTAGAAATATCATGTTCCTTAATTTTTTTTCGCAGAGAAGCTTGTCTAGTAGTTTTATTACTGCCATTAGGGGTTACTAAATATGCAATCCATTCCTTGGACACATGAACATGCTTTTCTGCTTTTGATCCCAAATGCCGAACTGTTGAACAATCCTTACATCCTAATTTACCTTCTTTTATTTCAAGCCATTTGTACTGTTCTGTGAACATAAATGCCTGTTTTTCATTCCAACAATCTGGAAGCACAAGGTTATCTATTTCTTCCTTTGATGAACATGATGGCTTTTCTTCAATGACTGGTTTTTCCACATATTTGAAATGTGATTCCTTCAACTTAGGCAATCCACAATGATTTTTGTTCCTATTATTACTTTCTGTTTTCAACTTCTTCACATTTAAAAAACGCAAAAAATCACCCTGTCGTTTTGGCATTTTGGGGAACAGAATCTGAAAAATAATTTTACATGTAAGTAAAATTCATGTTAACACTCTAAGGGTTAATGTAAAAAGTTTTATTAATAATTTCTTTGTATAATCTTTGAAATTTAAACTAAAATACTTACCTTGATTTTTAGTTTACACTTATAACTTCAATACAAATTACTATTTCTTGAAAAATCCACTATTGGTTTTTAAAATTCTATAGCCAATGTCACAAAATCTGACTATGTTTATCATCCAATTCAACAAGGAAGTTGCTCATATGATTTGCAAATGAATATAGTTCCAAAGTGAAGAGTGGTTGATATCTTCATTTACATTAATGAATACGATGAAAGTGAAAATAATGATGATGTTTATCAGAATTCCACTCATTTATCAATGACAACATTAACATCTTTGTTGAATCAATGAAAGATTTTTTAAATATTGAAGATTTTCCTCAATTTTTTGTGTAGCAGACAGCCTAGCAGCTAGAGATGTATCTCATTTTTAGGTTTAATTTGCATCAACATTTTATATTCACTTTTGTAAGTTTAGACAATCAACAATAAATCAAGCCCTGATTTCTAGTTTACTGATTACCTTGGTATAAATCCTGCCATCATGCTGAAGGGAGTAATATAGTATTTCTACCATACAGATACAACAGATGTAAATACCTCGAATGTATAGATAATAGGACATAATGAGTTTTGAGTATTTATTATCTTAAATGTAACAATAATTTACTTGTAAGTTTATATACTGTGATTGTTAATAATGGCTATGTTTAACAATCAGCTCTTGAACTTCCTGAAAATTTAACTGGTTCTAGCAAGCCAGTTCAATCCACCTCCAGCACACTATTGCACCTAATCACAGAAATGAGAAAACATAAATATAATATACTCACATCACTATGATAGGTGGTAGGCTCTTCATCCCCACAGACCAGATCAATATATTCAAGAACAGGTCTTGATGGTCCTTCCTAAAAAGGAAGAGAGCAAATGTATAAGTCATGAACAATCATCGAAACCAAACTTGCATTTACAATCAGTGGAGTTTTTTGTTGTTAGAATTAGCAAGAATTCTTCTGAGAAGGCCTTGTAGTGGCACAGAATAATCAGAAATAAAAGCAGCATAGGAAAAGATTCTGAGTTGATGAATATGAATATGTAATGAAAGCAAAATTCAAAAAGAGTCTAACTCTACAGAGGAATAAAGCCATGTGATTCTTTTGGAAATGGAAAATAGTATAAGAGTAGTGATAAAAAGACACAGATATCATGGTACAGTGTTTTTTAACTGGGGTGCTTATCAGTAATCTCTTAGATAGCTAAACTAAAAATCATGGAGTTCTTTGGTAGCTCTGCTTCTTCTTCCACACCCTTATTCAATCAAACATCGAAACCTGAATCTTCTTGATCCCTTTTTTTTTAATCAGTTCTTTCTTTACATACATACTACCTTCAACACAGACTAGGCCTTAAACAGTCAGAAACCTAGATTTTATTCTATAGGCAAAAGAATCAATAAATAATGTTGAGATGGGAACATCAGAGCTCTTGGAAGATTAGGAGACTATTAAGTGTAGAAAGACTAGTAACAAGATAATCCAGACAAATGATATATGTAGTACTAAAATAGAAGGCAAGGAGAACAATGAAGAAGTACACTCTTTTATGTATACTTCATAAAACTTACACCAAAGATAAGCACTTTTTTTGTACTGCCAAATTTTTATTGTTTCTTTCTTTCAGCACATTTTATTTAGTTTGGGGTTAAGTATATGGCAGAATACAAAGAGGATGCTGTGCCACAATACAGACGAAGGCTGGAAAATTAGATTTACACGAGAAGTCTGAGGAATCCAAACCAGAACACATTAAGCTGCAACATACTTCTTGACAAAAGATATAAAAAGAACATAAAATTTTTTCTTTTTGTATATGGAGAACCCTCAAGCAGAGAACTGTCCCTGGCAGCACTTCATCTCTCTGGATGGTACTATAAAAACACAGAGAAATAAGCATATCCTGGTGGAGCCCAGCATAAGGTAGGGTTAAAGAGGAAATAAATTATGTCTCTAAATGTATTTTAGAGAAGAATTAAATTACCTTTTTTTAAAAAAAATGTGGCAGCATTTAAAGGCAATAGGAATATTTTTACTAGGTTCTTTCTGGTACTGCACTTAGAATTACACTTAGAATACTTAATTCACGTTTCCTTATGGGGCTGTCAAATCTTCGATCTTCTCTCTATTTGCAAATGAAACTTAATACAAGAGGTTCTATCAAGCTGGATGTACAAAACTCTGGATGCATAATACAAAGAATTCTCTATATTTAAAATGAAATTTAAATTAAGGGTATTAAACCTCAGCTAAACATAAGCTGATATATTAACTCAGTCAGAATGTACAATATAATTATTTATTCCTCAGGGTAATTACCTATACCTATTTATTTTTCCAAACTTAATTTTGTAGATTCCTTCTGTGTTTCTCAAATAAGGTGTGCAGATCATAAACATGTGTCACTCCTGATTATGGTTACACAAAATACCATCAGGATTACGGTGTCTCATTCATTTCTGTCTTTATATCACTGTCAGGAGAAACCAAAGTAACTTTTCCTATAGACCTGCAGAATCCTCTTCCCAATTTTTCTTCAGTATAAAAGCAGACACTGTGGCTCTTCAATTTTCACAGCTACATCATTTACTCCTCACCACAGAGTAGGCAGAGTCAGCATACAAACCCTCTTGGTATCCCCAAATTTATAAGTTCCAAGTGTCAAGAAAATGGTACCACATGCACTATTAATGGAAAAGAATGTCAAGGAAATAATCTTATAAAGAATTTCTAGAGCCCTTACTAGAACAATAAACAATATTAACATCACAATGTTTAGGGAGGAAATAGTTTGATTTAAAATACAAGTGATTTATGAGGTTAAACATACAGCAACTAAAAAACATACACATATTAAACACTCATTTAAAAAAAATACACCTGTAATAGCAAACTTGAACTCCTCACAGAAATTAGAGAGTGGTTTCAAGTAGGAGCGACTTTAGCTAGCAAAATTACCACTTTAAATAGAACCTTTGTAACAGTTTTGGGTGAAAATTATACCGAATGTATCATAACACCCCCTTCGATTTTCGAAACCAATGCTTTATAAAGTGTGTTCAGAGATTCATATATATCTGCATTTGTGCCAAAAAACAGATTCCCAGTACCCACCTTCAAATTCTGATTCAATAAGTTTGAGGTGCAGTCTGGGAACCTCCACATTTACACTTAATATTGCTTGAAAACTACTGTCCCAAAGGGATCTTCATAATGAACATCAATTGTTGAACTATGCTGTAACATCATGACCACAGAGGTTCGTGAGACCTTCAAGCTATCTGCCTTCATATTATGAAGCTACAATAATGCTTAGGTTTTGAATTCTTGCAAACCTTGTTTTCTACCTCTTTCCTCATCTTTAGCTGTCCCTCCCATCTGTAAGATGTGTGTCATCTTTTAGAAGATATTCTTACCCCATTTCAAAACAGTCTTAAGAGCTTAGAACTTTGCGTAGATTAATTTTAAAATGGCTCTAAATGAAGGCATGAGAAGAGTGATTAACTGTAACATGTACTTTAGGCCACAGTCCCTGTGATGGCTAACTGTAATTGCTCAGAGACCAATTTTGGTAAATTTTCTAATCCTATGCCATGCTCACACTGTCTAGTACCTATCGGGCATGCATACATATTTGCTGAATTATGAACAAGTGAGGTTTAATCACATAATGGCTTACCACACACAGTCTCTGACTCTGGGAAAAACCCGAACGTCATTGCTACTTACACTAACAAACTGAATATCATCTTCATTTTCATCCGCTGTGGACTCAGATGCCTCAGGCCCAGCTGGAGAGACAGATTCTACCATCTACAAAAATAAATAAATAAATAAAACAAAACACGGTTATCTGTACAGCCACGTACTTGCAGCAACAGATCTTCCCTAAAGGAACGTAAAATGAAGAGCTTTAAAGGAAACCTAACTGAGCCTAATTCCACGCAACGCGACTAAGAACACAACTCGATGGAGTCTGGTTATGCCTCTGAATACCTGGGGCTGTAGGGACTGGACGACGAAAACAAGGTACCAATGCACCTGCTCAAGGAGGTGGGATGCAAGTTACTATCAAGAGCAAGCCTGTCTCAAAAAGTCGCTCCCACCGGCAGAGCAGCGGCAACACGGAATTCTGGAGCTGGTGCAGGGGGCTGGGGGCGGCAGGGGGGCCATTGCTGCCGCTGCTTCCTCGCTCAGACCATGCACTAGCCCCAAAACCTGGGCTCGGCTCGAGACGCTTCGGGCATCGCCCCGCGGCTGCTGCCGAGCACCAGGCCTCAGACCTTGGCGGTCCGCCTGGGAGAACCCACGCCCCGACGCGCCACTACACCTCGGACCCTGGGTCTCCCATTTCCTCGACCGCCTGACAGCACCACCGCGCCTGCTGTCCCTGCAGCCGCCGCTGTCGCTGCTGTCCGTGCCGCCGCCAAGACCTCCTTTCCCGCCCAGCACCGCTTCGCGCCGCTGTGACAAGCCTCTATGTGAGCGCCGACGCCACCGACGCGGCAGGCAGAAAGAGGTGCAAAGCTACTTAGAGAGGAGCGGCCGGCTTTGGCCCGCTAGCCTCCGGGACCTCTTTGGCACAGTCCCGGCTTTCCGTCCCCGCACCGCGCAGGGTGCTGGGAATTGTAGTTGTCGGCGCACCGTAGACCACCCTGAGCGTATTTGAAGAGTGGAAAGGGAGTGAGCTTGCGTATGCGTTTTTCCGGGCTGCTATTCCACTGAAACAGAATAGTAGAAGACCTTTCTCAATCTCTCCCTTATTTTTACAGTCAGATGTTGGCCTAGATAATGGATCGATGGCGTTAAAATTCTTTTTTGTGATTTACTCAGATGTCGACTTACCATATAGCAGCCAACCTTCTTCGTTTCAATATGTACACACAAACGATTGTGAACAAATAACATTGATGAAACAAAGGTTAATTGAGAACAACATTCTTTTAAAGAGTTTCCTATTAGCCCTATCAGCCTTAGATCACCTGTAGTCTGACAAATCTGCAGTCTCCCCAAATCACTTTTATGATTTTGACTCCTGTCTATACTGAGTGAGGTCATACAACAGAGAAGCTGTGAGGCATCTCACCATTCAAAGGAATGGATACTTTTATTAGAAGAGTTTAAAGAAAGGGAAATATAGGTGAAATTTAAGTGAAATAGTATTTTTATAGGTTCAAAGCCAATTACGGCTATATGCAAAGAATTCAAATCATGTCTGGACTGCAATGTCGACTTGGATCATGTTAGCTTAGAAACTACCAAGTTAACATAGATACTAAATGTTGTCCCAGAAACCCCTTATCTGTGGCCCTGAACTGGGTTTGGAATATGAGGATGGCTCTGTGTTGAAATGACTAATCAAGGAAGGACATATTATTACTGATACATTTTCAAACAACAAAATGTCTGATATTCCATGATTTTAGAGAACAAATTTTCTCATTAAGCAGTAGTCACCAAAGTCACCTTGACGCTATAAGTGCAGTATTTCTTCGGGAGAAGTATTGTGTCTTTTTAATTTTTCAGCTGACTTTATCTATGTATGTTATTTGAGCCCAGCAGAGATTCACTTACTCAGAGACCTGTTTTGCTCGTCTAATGAAAATGTGGCATGTGATTATTTATGTTTATAGCTAGTATTAGATAAATCGGTTATTTATTTATTTATTTATTTTGCATTTCCACAAAGTGCACTGTAACTACAGCTGAATTTGTACCAACTAAATTTGGGACTTGTACTTACTGCCTGGGAAACAATCAGTAAGTATGTGTCTAGAGCCCAAATATGCTCTTTCTCTCAATTCAGTAATTGTTGCAAGGATAGTCTTTTCAATTTTAGATATCCTAGTAGGTGTGCAGTGATACTACACTGAAATTTTAATTCGCATTACCCGAATGACAAATGTAGGTCTCCTTTAATTTCTCTCAGCAATGCTTTTTTTTTTCTTTAGCTAAGACAGTATAAGAGGTAATGTACACGTTACATTCAGCCATAACCGAGAGCAGAACTAGTCCATTGCTTTTGTACAAGCAAGGTAGGTCTCTCAAAAGGTGGTTGCGGTGATCAAATGGTGGTGGATATTCTAGATCCACTGAGAAGTTCTAGACAGCAGGCATGCAGTCCAAGAATTTGTATTAGAGTCCCTGGTCTCCAGCTTTCCTTATTTCCGCTGTGGCTTCCACAGGTGCACAAGCTAGCAGTTTACTTGGACCTCTTCTTCATCTTTCTTCTTTTGCGCTTCAGCCTGTGCATTCACTTCTTCTTCCACTTAATTCTCATGGCATGGAGATTTCTAAGAAAACAACGCTAAAGCCAAGAGCACTCTCAACAATGTTTTGTAGTTTTCAATGTATGGAGGTTTTACCTATCTCGTCAGATTAATCGCTAAGTATTTCATATTTTTGAATGCTATTGTAATGGGTATAGTTTTTCAAATTTTAATTTCTGATTGTTCATTGCTATTACAAAAATAAAACTAATTTTTCCTTAGCTTCATTGAGGTATGATTGGCAAATAAAAATTGTGTATATTTAGGTGTATGACAGTTTTTGATATTACACATTGTGAAATGATTACCACAATCAAGTTAATTAACATATACATCACCTCACAGAGTTACTATTTTGTATTTGTGGTGAGAACACTTAAAATTTACTCTCTTAGCAAATTTCAAGTGTACAATATTTATCAGCTATAGCCACTATGCTATACATTAGATCTCCAGAACTTATTAATATTGTAACTGAAAGTTTATACCGTTGGGCCAACATCTTCCGATTTCCCACACCCCCACAACACCTGAAAACAACCGTTCTACTTTCTAATTCTATGAGTTCAACTTTTTTAGATTCTGCGTATGAGATCATGCAATATTTGTTTTACCTTGTCTGGTTTCTTTCACTTAGCATAGTGAAATAATATTTGTTTTACTTTGGTTTATTTCACTTAGCATAGTGTCCTCTGGGTTCATTCATGTTGCTGCAAAATGGCAGAATTTCCTTCTTTTTTAAGGCAGAATAATATTCCACTGTATATATATTTATTGCATTGTCTTTATCCAGTCATCTGTCAATATAATAAAGAATATATCATTGTTTTCCCAACACCAATTATTGATTACTCTAGCTTTAATCAATAATTGGTGTTGAGAAAACAATGATATATTCTTTGTTATATATCATTTGAAATCAGGAATGTGATGTAATATAATTTGAAATCAGGAATGTGATGCCTCCAACTTTGTTCTTCTTTCTCAGGATAGCTTTGGCTATTCAGGGTTTTGTGTGGTTCCATAAAAATTTTAGGATTGTTTGTTCTATTTTTGTGAAAATGCCATTGGAATTTTGATAGAGATTGCAATTGAATCTGCAGATCACTTTGGGTAGTACAACATGTTGTGAAATGATTACCACAATCAAGTTAATTAACATTCTATCACCTCACATAGTTACCATTTTGTGTGTGTGGTGAGAAGACTTAAGATTTACGTTTATGCACATGTCACTTAATGTACAGTACTGACCCCAACAGGAAGAGATGTACCTTGCATCTCCAACAGGAAGTGATACCGCTATTACCTCAGCAGGAGGAAGAAAAGATTCTTCCCTGTCCAGTAATAGCTCAGACAATGGGAGACTGCCATAACTCAGCCAATGAAAATTATATTTTGAACTTTCAGTTTCCTCCAATGGATTCTTCCTTTACAGCAGCTCCTCCTAAGCCCATAAAAGAATCTTCATCTCTTCTGTTCTTTGGACTTAAGTGCTTTGCCATTAGACTGCATGTCTCGAATTGCAATTCTTTATTGTTCCTGAATAAACCTATTTTCCTGGAGACATATCTGGCTGTCTATTTGTTAAAGATCAACATTATAGGGAATGGAGCCAGTCTCAGATCTCTACCTCAGAGCTTAATCCTGGTGGAGAAATTTTTCACCTCTAAGTCTCCTCATTTATAGACAGTGTGCCTTCTGTACTCTGCTCATTCCCACTTTATGATTCAACCAGAGCTCAAATTACCACCAGTATGCTCTGCACAGCTGTAAAGCCATCCTGAAAACCTCTAAAGGTCAGTGGAAACGTGATGGCCAGAACGGGCATAACAGTTAGCTATGAATTTGTATCCACCTGCACTATAAACCATTCCAAGTACTAAGTAATTTTGGGTCCATTCCAAGGGGCAGTGCCCTAAAGCTTGTTTATGTATGTATGTATCTATCTATCTATCTATCTATCTATCTATCTATCTATCTATCTATCTATCTATCATCTATCTACCTACCTACCTATCTACAGAACCTCCTAAAGACATCAAAGCTGGTCCTTGAAAAATGTATAAAATTTCTAAAACAATTTGTCTTTGAAATTTCCACTTCTGTCTGTGGCTTCGTTCCATCCTCTCTCCTCCTCCCCAAGTCCTATTTCTTTAACACTGGTACCTCCCATTTAAGATGGTAACTGATTGGGGCTTAAGATTTGAGCCCTCCCAAGGGTCTGGGTATTTTGGAAAGAAATTTCTAAAAATCACTGATGTTCCCTAACTCCCTTCCTCATGATTCCTATTCAGAAACCTGGGTGGGTTTAATTTCTAGATCTCTACCCTATTGAACCTTTACCAATAGGTCTGGTGTGTATGGATTATTGTTATAAACCTAATTCTGTAATTTCTTTTTTGTTGTTGTTTTTTACAGAATGTTTCCTTTCTGAATAAGAAAATGAAGAAAAAATTTTCTTAGGTGACTTTAAGATAGAGACATTTGCCTATCTGGTAAATCACATATTACTTAGGTATATATATTATTGTAACCAGGTGGAACTTCCATTTTTAAGCTGGCTATACAATAGGTTTTTGATGAACTGCGCCTTAAAAACCTTTTACTTCAAGAGCGAATGATTCTTTGAAGGAAACAAAAAGAGTGCTATGGCACTGGACCCAAGTTTGTGGTAGTTAAGAGCATTTTTGTTTAATTACACCCTAATACAGATTACTATCTCAAACGGATGCCAGAGAGCTCAACAGAGACCCCAACCCCGGAGCTCCAGTGACCAGGTTCTTGTCTTATGTTGTGAGAAGAAATTCAAAGACATGACAAATAGCAAGCAGGAAAGTGCAAGCTTTATTAAAGTGAAAGTACATACTTAAGAGAAAAGTACGGGCAGCTCAGAAAGTCTGCTGTGAGCCATCTGAATTATGTTTTCATGTGGGTGGGAAGTGTACAAAGCTATCCAGCCTGCTTCCTGGTCCTGGCTTGTTTCCCATGCCATCAGGAGGGGAGGATGTGGCCCAAGGCCATCTATCTTGTCTCCTGGATTTGGTTTGTTTCTCATGCTGGGGTCTCAAGCTTGAAATCAAAACAGGGAGAGGGCTGAGTAAGGAACTGAGGAAAAATTCCAGAGCTGCATCCTAGAGGGTGGGATGGTCTTCCTTAGGTTAACTATCCTGCCTTGAAACCTGTAAGTATGGCAATGACCTCTTAATTAAAGAGAGATGTAGGAGTTTTGCCTAAGTGTTCAGTTTTTCAAGTCTGTGCTATTGGAATGACAAAAATCTCTTCAAATCCTTTTCTATTTTATTTTTGGTGATGAGTTAGTTTACTGCAATGTATGTGGCCTCATTTAGCTCTCATATCTAATGCTGTAAATACAAAGCCCAAATACATGGCTATAGTGATTGCACTGGAGCATTTTTGCTCATTTTCAAAGGTTGAGAATTTAATCTGCACCTTTCTAGTGCAGGGTAGCCCTTTGCTTTTTGAGTCAATTAGAACTTCTATATAGAGGTGAGGCTCTGTTAGGTATCATCTTTTGTTATTTTCAGTGATGTAGATTAGTGTGTATGAGTAGGGTGGAGTGCGATTTTGAAGGATAATAAACTAGTTGACATTCATAAACAATGTTTTTTGAACATAATATATTTTGGACCGTTAAATATAAAATGACTAAAATTACAGCACTGCTGTTATGTATGGGTTATATGCCAACTCTGAACATACTCCAGAAAAACAGCTTAACTATCTTGATTGTGAAAGTATAGTATGTATTAAAAAAAAATATATATATGTATATATATATGTATATATATATATATATATATATATATATATGATTTTGCCAAATGCTTTTTATGCATCTATTACAGTGATCATATGGTTTTTCTCTTTTAGTCTTCTAGCATAATAAATTACATTGATTTAAAAATTTTTAAGGTAAAAGAAAAGTTAAAAGAAAAATTTTTAGGTTATCTATTTCTTCTTGAGTGAGCTTTGGTAATTTATACTTTTCAAGAAATGTATCTATTTCATCTAAGTTGTTGAATTTGTTGTCATAATGCTGTTCATGGTATTCTCTTAATATTTTTAGGATTTATAGTGATGTCACTTTTCCCATTCTTGATTTTGGTAATTTGTGTCTTTCCTCTTTTGTTCCTGACATGTCTGATTAGAAGTTTATTAACCTCATTTATCTTCTCAAAGAATCACTTTTTGATTTTATAGACTTTATTATTTACCTGTTTGGTATTTCATTGATTTTTGCTCTGATCTACTTTATTTCTTTCTTTTGCTTAATTTGAGGTTCACTAGCTCTTCCTTTTTTATTTTCTTAAGGGAAAGACTGAGATAAGCAGGCTTGAGATTTTTCTTTTTTCTAACGTAGCATTTAATATTATACACTTTGCTTTAAGCACTGCTTTAGGTACATCCCACAAATTTTGATATCTGTTTTAATTTTCCATTAGTTAAAAGTACTGCCTAATTTCCCTTTTGAATTCTTCTTTGTCCCATGAGTTATTTATTTATCTATCTATTTATTTATTTAACATTTATTGGGGTAACATTGGTTAATACAATTATATAATTTTGAAGTATACATTATATTTTGACATCTATATATTTTATTGTGTGATTACCACACAGAGTCCAGTTTCCTTCAACTACCATATATTTGATCCCCTTTACCCACTTCACCCTCCCCCTACACCGCTATATTTGACTCCATTTACCCTGTCTACCTCTTCCCTCCTCCCCAACCCCCTACCCTCTGGTAACCACTAGTCCATTGTCCATGTTCCCGAGTCTCTGTTTGCTCTGTTCATTTGTTGCTTTTAAGTTTATATCTCACATATAAGTGATATTATGTGATTGTCACCTTTTTCAGTCTGGCTCATTTCACTTAGCATGATTATCTCGAGGTCTATCCAGGTTGTCGCAAATGGCAGTATTTTATCTCCATGAATTTTTTAGAAGTATAAAATTTAATTTCAAATATTTGGGAACTTTCAGAATATCTTTGCCATTGATTTCTAATTTAATTAATTAGGCTCTGAGAATATACTTTGTATGATTTGAATCCTTTCAAATTTATTGAGATTTGTTTTATGGTCTAGACTGTAGTCTATCATGGAAAACACTTTTGCATATACTTAAAAAAGTATATGTGCTTTAGTGTCATTGTGTAGAATGTTCTATAAATCTCAATTAAGTCAGATTGGTTGATAGTATTGTTCAAGTCTTCTATACTCTTTTTGATGTTCTGTCTACTTGATCTATAATTTTTGAGGAAAGTGTTTTGAAATCTCCAGTTATAATTGTGGATTTCTCTATTTCTCCTTATCTGTCTCTATCAGTTTTTGCTTCATATGTCTTAAAAGCTCTGTTATTTGGTACTTAAATCTTTAGGATTGTACTGTTGATGAATTGATCCTTTCACCATTATGAAAAAGCCCTCTATATATCCCAGGTGATGTTCTTTGCTTTGAAGTCTACTTGAAATCTATCCTAAGCCTTAGGACCCAAGTTCAGTCCCAATAATTTAATTTGGTTCTAGGTTTCAGAAGGAATGCCTGCTTGTCCACAGTACACTATATTTCACACGGTGCCCTACATTTCACACAGGGTATTTTAGGTGAAAAATGGAGGAGTTGGGACCATTTGCTGTCTCATAGTCAAGCAAGAATGGCTCAGTAGCCAGTTTAATTTATAGGTCTTGCAGTAAATTTGAGAGAAGCAGTTCCTGGACACTAACTTCTCCTGGGTTACCTTCCACATCTGTTAACATGAGGAAATAGACTCCATGGTCCCTTTCAGCTCTTAACAACTTGATATTTTAAGTAAGTTAACAAAGAAAGATGCTAACAGACTATTTACAAGAGAAGTAATACAAATGCCCCTTTAATCATCCATAAGTAGAGAAATGCAAACTAAACTATAATGAGATAGATGCCATTCATCCCCTATTTTACTGACAGAGACCAAGTGAGGGATACAATGAACAAGCCTACTACCATTAATATTATTTAACATTATTTTGGGAATTGTAAGCAATTCAATGAAATAAGGATGAGAAAATAGCAAAAAATGTTAAAAAGGAGAGGCAAAACTATCATTATTTGAAGAATTTCTTTTGGCCAGGAAAACAAGAAGAAAAAAGGAATACAGTAAGGTAGATGCTTAAAAGTACAGTAGATTCGATGCTTAAAAAAGAAAGACAAATAATTCTTTTATATAGCAATGATCAATTATATACCAATAATAAAAATAAAATAACCTATGCATTAAAATACCAAGAAATGTGTAGGAACTATATTAAAAAATGAAAATGTTTACTGAGGAATAGAAAAGCTATAATTTAACTCTGACCTTGTTCTTAGGAAGAATCAGTTTTGTAAAGATAAATTCTTCTCAGATTAGAAAATTACTTAAGTATAATTCCAAGAAAAATTTCAGCAGTATTTTTTTTAGAGTAAAATATTGACAAAAGAACTTAAACGTTTATCTAGAAAAATAAATTTGTGACAATTATGCAAATAATCAGGAAATTTGTGAAAAAGAAAGAATATTGAGTGACATTTCATTTTTCTCCTGATTCCTTACAGAAAGAAATAAAAGAAATTAGTGAATCCTAACAGTGAAGTAAGGAAGAGTTTGGGTGGAGTGATGTGTTATCTCCACCATCATCAATGGCATTATTATAACCAGGATCGTCTGGGACTCTGAGAGTTTAGGTAATATTATTTAATGTAATACAAATAACATAGATATAATAATACAATGATA
>NW_011889041.1:339071-387495 GCF_000151845.1 Pteropus vampyrus
CCTCCCACCATCCATGAATCCACATGCAAATAGCTGGACCAGGATAAACCATGTCATTAAAAAACATGTTCAAGAAAGACTATAGCACAGCAGTGGTACAAGATTTTATAAGAAAAAATGTCAAAGAACAGATGAAAATGCTGACCATGCATTCTGCCATGGGGTAAAAACGTTATTGAACAAACTATCATCTCTATGTAAGAAGTCCACAGAATATGTTGAAACTCAGACATTAGCAAACTTTTCTTTGGCACTTTGCTGCACTTCTGTAGGCTTAGAAATTCCTCCCCTTCCGAGAATATAAAAATATTCATTTTTAAAAATCATAGTCCAATTTTTACTTGTTATTAATCTGAAATTATTTATGAAATATGGTTTGAAGAATATAATGTAACTATTTTTCATTCACCAATTGTCTAAGTATTATTTATTGAATAAACCTTCCTTTCCCTACTTATTAAAGGTTCTACTTTAATTGTATTCTAAAGTATATATTCATAATATGTATATATTATGAATACATAATATATACATATACACATATATCGTCATTAGTTTTCTTAATTTGTAGCTCATTTAGATCCAATATATGAAACTGATTTAAAAAATACATCTATTCTATAATCTATAAAAATTTCAACATATCACAAAATACTTTAAGGAAGAACCATAGACATTCCAGTTGAATAATACAGTCATATTTTACAAAGGAAATTTTATTTACAGTTAGTAGGCAAAACTTATAAAGTATTTTTAAAAGGCAATAACATATATCTTAGAAGATTATCCTTTTAATAAAAATATTAAGCACTCTGGACATCACGTGTATTTTCTACATCCATAGCATTTACTGTGGATGTTGTCTATATATCCTACACAGCCTGGCTCTTTAGAAGACAAAAAGCCAGAGCCATGTAGTCCAATTATAATGGTAACGCCTCAGTGTGTGGGTAAAGAAGCCATCAACCCAGAAAAGGACTTCTTCCCTGGATTTTATAGATTTATAAGAAACAAGCAAATACTTTTTATGTTTCAATGGGATTTATTTATATTTAAATAAAAGTAGCAAATGTTAACATAAGTTATTTCCTTAAGAATATTTATTTTGTACAACCACACTGTTATCAACCAACATTTATGGAATGTTTCCTGGGTCCACAGTTACTGAACTTTCTATTATACGCATCTTCTTTTCCAAGTTTAAGCATAACCTTGTGCACTGAAGAAGTGCCGCTTGGTAATGCGGAGTAGTCCCATGTGACAAGGTGACATCAAGGAGAAGCCTCTTGATGAAGAATATTTTATCTTTCATTCATTTACAAAATGATATTTTTCTTTTTGTATGATTATCAACCCCACGTGATTTTGTTTTCAACTTTTTTCTTCTGATAGTATGAAAACAAACCAGTTAAAACTAAGCAGTGTAACAATATAACCAACCAAATACATAGGATATTATATCTTATACAGGATGTTTAGAAGATATTGATGTTTTATATTACGTATCTGTATTTATACTTTGGGCAGTAAAAAGTTAGAAGCATGTAAACAAACAAACAAGTTTTTTCTGCAAGTTGATGCATTGTTTTAATGATCACAAAAATTGGGGTTTATTTCTTTTTTCAGGAGTACAGTGGAATAGTTCCATATTAAAATAAAAAGTTCTTGCTGCTCTCATTTTTTTGATTTTTATTTTATACATATTAAGAAACAGAATTATCCTGTAATTTAATTGCTAAAACACTATTACTTGGTTAGATATTATTATTGTCAGATTTTAGGCTGACTTTGCTGCTTTTATGTTTGTGAACATTGATTATTTCACTGTACTTTTCCAAACATGTGCTTATGCTAAAGATCCAAAAACTAAAAGGGATGTTGTTGATAATAATAAATGTACAGCAATCGATTAGGACAATGACAAATCTTAGGGGTTGAAGCTTTTGTTGTTATAAGAGTTCTGATTATCTTGTTAAGTTAGCTGTACAGAGAAGCATTTGGGGATAGAAAAATGTATATTTCCAAGAAACCATAATGCATGCTTGTTTGACTGCTCGAAATTCTCTAGTTTGATGCATCATGGATATTTAGGGTGGAATGTACATGCAGCTTCTTCAGCAAGCTAGTTGCGCCATCAGGAGAGCCAGCGATGTTAAAGATATCTCACAGCCTGTCACTGCATATGTCTCTCTGTGCTCACTGCCAAGGAGGTTGCAGATTCTCCAACAAAATTCTGTGTTAGATTTAGAACTGAAGGTGTTTTATTTCAGATACCTATACAAAAGCAAATTTAAAGAACAAAACGATTTACTTTAGAATTCTTATAATATTTTTAACAGTGGTATGAGTTGTTTATTTTGTGTCTACTACAACATTTTGCTTAAAAACACAAATTGTTAATAGTAACTATTACTATTGAGGTGACTTGGAGTTCTTTTTATGATCTATTCAGAGGAATTCAGCACAGATAACAGATAAACATTTAATATATATATATTTATTTATTTCAAATGACTTAAAAAAACTTTTGTTAGGCAAAATTACAAACACACAAAGTAAAATGAACCATCCTCACATACCCATCAACCATCTTAAAAAATTATCAACAATTCTGTTTGTCATTCTTCAGTAACATTTATTGATTGTCTAAATATCAGGCAATTTTCCAAATCTGCTTTACCTTTTTCAAAACTCAAGAAAACCAAGTGAGCTAGGTCAGAGGCAGAATTATTATGAAGCTAATAAACCTTATTTGCTTGAATACCTTCCAAAGAAAAGGTAATATCTTCACATGTTTATATATTTTTGTTAATTATCAAAGTTAGATGTTTCAACAATAATTAGTTAAGACCACTGTGTCTTTCCACTTTGACTGACATTCTGTCATATTTTCTCCTCTGATTATAACCATGAAGTGGCAGTGGCACTTCTGAGATTTTGTTAAGAATTGACTGGGATATAATTTTGTGTTTTGTAATCTCTTCTATGTATAATTACATTATTACTAGCTATCTCAATTTGGGTTGACTTCTAGTAATACTTTGAATGTGGTCAATTCAAAGAATATTTAAGAGCACGCACTCTATGGAAAATTTGAAATGCCCTGAAATCTTATTGCTCAGATATCAAAGCAACTCAATAGAAGTTTCCTCAAATTTATTAATAATCCTAAAGATTATATATCTAATAAAAATTGAGAATTTGAAAGAAACATCTGTAAACTGTCAAAAAGAAAAAAAGCAATTTTCCATCAACTACGCTAGAGGATAGTCTAAATTATTTTCTATTCTTGCTATAGAAAAGGCTATTATAAAATTGTTGTTAAAAGAAGAGGCAACCAACATGTATGCAACTCTATAAAAAGAGGATAAAAGTATTATACAGATGTTAATAAAAATATTATGTAATTTCCTCTACATGTGATATTTGAGAAATTTGTTAACTTTTAAACATTATGTAGTTTTTGATTTATTTATACAAAATTATGAATACAGAATTGGTTAGAACTCTGTATCTTAATTGTGATTCTTTTTTTAAAGACGATTTTCCATTTCTATAAGCTTCAGGTTCCACAAATTCTGGATCCATCCCTAAAGTAGGTAGTATTATTATCCCTGTTTAAATTAAAATTCAGATAGGTCCAGAGAGTTTCCATAAGCTACACATATATTTAGAGGTAGAGCATGCTTCAAAGCCAGACTTTCTGACCCTAAAACATTTAATTTGATGGGTCAATGTGCCTAGGCTATGGTATACAGTTTGGTCAAACATCAGTCTAGATGCAAAGGTATTTTTAAGATAAGATTAAGATTTAAATCAGTAAATTTTCAGTAAAGCAGGTTACCCTCCATAATATGGGTGGGTCTCACCCATTCAGCTCAAGAGAAAATACTGAGATCCTCCGAAGAAGGAGGAATTCTGTCTCCAGACTACCTTTGGACTCAACACTGCAACATCAGCTTTCCCCTGGGTTGCCAGCCTGCTGGCCTGCCCTGCAGATTTCAGACTGTCCAATTCCCACAACTGTGTGTGCCAATTTCTTAAAATAAATTTCTTATATAAATATATCCTATCGGTTCTATTTCTATGGGGAACCATGACTAATGCAATAAGAAATACAAAGAACTATATGCTAGTGTAAACTCTCTAATGGTTACTAATCATATGACCTTGTCAATTCACTTAACTTCTTTAGGCTTTAGTTTCATTACCTCTAAAGTAAGGAAATCATTTTAGACCAGAATTTTTCAACTTTGACAGAATTGATATTTTTGGCTGGGTAATTCTTTGTTGTGGGGGGGCTGTCCTACACATTGCAGGATGTTTAGCAATATCCCTGGCTTCTGTCCACTAGTAGTACCACCTAGTTGTGACAACCAAAAATATCTCCAGACATTTTCAAATATTCCCCAGTTGAAGGGCAGGAAACAAAATCTTTCCCATCCCATTTGAGCACTGCTGTATTAGATCATCTTTAAGTTATAATATATGCATATGTACTATTATGGTAGAGATTATATATACCGAGGCAGCTTTGGAAATTTCTGGAGAGGGCTGTTTGACCTCTTAGTGGGATATTACAGAAGTGACATTTTAACTTTCTGTAATTCTTATAAATAAAATTTTCTTCGGGTCCTATAAGAAAGAAGCAAAAAATGAAGAAAGGCCAGAAACACTGGCAACATCAAGATCTTAGCAAAGTTCAAGCTGCAGGCAACTTGAGGACAGTGAAAAATAATATAAACCAAGCCACTTTAAAATGGAGTCAGAGCTGCCATCCCAGAGGATGTGAGTTTGCATGTCTTATTCCTCAAACCGTTGGAATGTTAAAACTGTACAAAATAACCTTTGGACTAGGCCTAAAGCAGCATTGTATCCCAAACAATAGTTTGAAAAGATAACAAGAAAGCAGGCATTATGACTACCAGACTGAAAATTAAAAACATTTTTTAGAATTAGCATCACTATGTTAGCTTCTCTGCATGATAGTAATTTCTTTTTTCTATTCAGGTAATTATTCGCCTTCTCTTTCTCATAAATACCCCTTGCCTTTGCTTGCTAATTGGGACACTATTTGGGTTTCTGACTCAGTGTTTCCCAAATAGCTATTCTTTTAGATCTCAAATAAATGCTTTTTGCCTCTCTCTTGGGCTTTTTATTTTTAGATTAACAGAAGTCAAGAAGTGAGAGAAAATAGATGAAAAAGAGGAAGGATTGAATTTAGCATTTATCCTCCAAGAAATGAGTTCTAGCTGATTGTCCCTTCAAATCCAAGCCACCAGTGGCAACTCTGAGCTCATTATGGGGTACATGGGTGGGGGTTGCTAAGGTTTTGGATGTGTAGGAATTTGTATAAGTCTACATGATTTTGCAACATATATTGCCTTGCTAATATTAATGCAAGGGAAGTTATTTTTCCAAAGAATACTTGTGTTTGTGTGTGTGTGTGTGAGTGTGTGTGTGTGTGTTTGGGGGTGGGAGCGGGGAGCTAAGAAGGGCATATGGTTTGCCTAAATAAGTGTAGTCACCTTCAGGCTCCTGTTAGTTAAACGACCAAGAAGAGAAAAAAATCAGCAGCATTCTACTACATGGTGCTATATCTGACTAATTTGTCAAGCATTTTAAATTTAAGTTTTATGTGACTCTGTCCTTCCCAGTATTTTTCTCAGTCCTTTTGAAATAATTTTGATTTAGCTATACTTCAAATGAAAGATACCTGTCAATTTAAAAACAAATTTTCGACTCAGAACATGTTTACTTCCAATACCTTGTTAATCTTTACTTCTGATTCAAAATATTTGCAAGTCTATTCCAAGCAACTTAGTAACAAAGCAAGGCTCAGGCTCAGAAGGCACAAGAACACCTTGTGTTCATAGCAAAGATTTGTTCCTTTTAAAATTTTTAATTAATGCTATAGTCAGGTGATTTAATAACACTACTACTGGCACGTACAAGCACAACCGACATAAAAGCTTTTGGGCTTTAATTTCTCCAACACGTTGTTGACTGATATTATCAGAGATAAGTTTTATGTTTACCCTTCGCACTCTGAGATATTAAAAAGGCAGGAGTTGGGATATTAAAATGCTTCACAGAGCTCTGACATACAATAATGTGCTACAAAAGATAGCCTTATGACTTGAGGGTATGGTTGCATGGCAGTTAGGAAGGGAACTTGGCCATTATACACCAGGATAAGAGGGTAGCTTCATGTCAAAACTCTAGAGAAGCTCTAAGGGCTCATTTAAGCAATTACCTCCTAAGTGGGAAGTTGTGAGCTTCACAATCTACTGAAAATTTCAATTGCTTGGGAAGAAAAAGGATACAAATAGTCTTATCTTTTATAAACCTTGAAGTCAGTTTACCAGTCAGTATATGTGAGTCAAGGGAAAGGGTTCCTCTGCAATTGTTACAAGTACTCCTGTTTGTTAGTTTCATTGTTTGTTTCTAAGGAAGAGAGACTATTGTTGACCCTCATCGGTAGCCTTACTTGTATGGCAAAATAGTAAAGGACCCTCAAGGAAGATGGGGGTGGTAGTCAGCAATGGGTGAAGGGTGGGTGGGGGGATTACTGCACTACAGGCAGGTCCATATTCCACTTAAAACACAGAAGGAAAAGACAAGTATTATGGTCTCAGAGGTGGCTAGTTAGGTGGAGAACAGGCAAAGTGGAAGTTAAAGATAGAAGTGAAGAAAATGGATGAAAAACCTGCCCTCATATGTTTACCATATACCTCTACTTATCAATTAAACTATTAATAACACAATAATGCATATTTTCGCATATTTTCCATCAGAATAATGGAGAGGAAAGGTGAGCACAAGTGAAACAGCCAGGACATTGGGTTGCTAAAGCAAACGCAAAATTCCACTTCACAGTTTTGCTGAGGGCAGGGCCTGACTTATCAAATGTATTTCCTTCAGAACTCACTGAAAACAAATAATTCTTTTTCTCACTATAACACAAATATCTTGGTAAAAATCCTTATCAAATAAACAAACTGTGACAACCGATTTAAAGACAATTAGAAGCGGAATGGAAGATGGTGGGGGAGACGCCCTCAATGCTTCCAGCCAGTAGCTTGTATATAGGTCAAACTGCTGTTTCACAGTTGTAAGTTCAGTCCCATTATGTACCTCAAAGATTTCCCAAGGGTCTGAATTTCTCTGTTCTAGAGAAGCACTTCCTAAATTGTCACGTGTTCCTCCTTTGGCTCCCTTCTACCCCTACCCACAACTTAACACATGTTCTGTGAAGAAAAAAAGTTTCTCAGTAAAACACATTTGGAATATACTACATACTATATCCCCTTCTTAAAGATTTCTGGTGCACTTGGGCATATTAAAAGATACTGAAACATCTGAGAGGTTCTGGGAAAGGAAAGTCTGTGTAACTAAACTCATCTTTTCTCAAATTTAAATCTTCACTGTCGCCACCTTCTCTCCCAGGAATACCGATTAGCATTTCATAGGCCACTAGTATTCTCTAGTAGAGTGTTCAGAAAATGCTATTCCAGGGATGAAAGTATTACATCTTCTCGCCATGTTGAAAGGACTGTGAGAATTTAAAAGACTTACCAAAAGGATTTACTTAATATCCTGAGAGTTCATATTTTTGCTTAAATTTGGCTTCTTGGTACAGTTGTTTAGCTTTTGACCTATCATTCTCCTGATTGAAACATCGTCTGAGTTGGGAAATAACTGTTTTGTGACTCCTGTGAAAAACAATAACACACAAAAACACTTCTTTGTAGCCTTTGCATCTTAAAGTATGAACTGAGATAAAACATCAAGCAATCCACATTATAATTTTGTCTCCATTTTGCAAAAGCAGCCCCAACACCCATGAGATATTGAAATAGATGAATATATAGGCAGGTTTTACAAAATAAAGCAAGAGATAACGAAGGTCTGTATTATAAACTGAGAGCAAACGCGTTTGTCTTCCTATGGTACCATTCAACTTTAACCTTGCTACTTGCTCTGAACTCTAAATCTCCTTGCTCTAAAATATTAGGAATATAAATTTATCCATTCCAACATCAGTTGAAACAACTAGAGTGACTCACCCTTTTCCAAAGAAGAAATTGTACACTATTAAAATATAGAGAGCCAGGATCCAGTGATTCCCTAAATTTATTGGATATTAGTAAAAATAAAAAGTATTTGATGATTTAAATTACTATATTTAAGCAGATTCATTAATTTAAAACCATAAATAGAATAGTCAGATTAACTTCTAATTTTCTGGAATAAAAGATAAGGAATAGAACCAAGATAAGAGAAAATAAGATATAAACTGTTACTGAAATTTTGTTTGAAAGGACTTTGAAAATTTACTTTTATAATGTTATGATTTTTATGAATCCAAACTTTTCAGTGATATAAAATTTAACTTTAGTTTAATAAACACTTTTAATGTAAAGTTTTTCTAGTAAATTTCCTGTATTTAATGAGGTTTAGACTATTCTGAGATTTTTCTTTAACAGAAAAATAAATTTGAAAAGGAAAGACTATGAGTGAATAATTTAACCTTGAATGGTAAAATATTTCAAATTCATGTGACAATAAAATGAAATCCTATTATTACCTATGATTTCTTGAACTTCATTCTGATTCATAGCTGGCTTTACAGCTTTGTCCCTCGAAGTAGAGGATTTTGCACCTGTCAGGCTGTGTGTAGCCATGTATTCATTTGTGTAAAGTACTTGCATTAAATCATTAATAAACTTCTGAGGCTTGCTCTTGTTACAACGGGCAATCTGCCATTTTTCAATTTTGAACTAAAAAATAAAAATAACAAATGAAATTGGATAAAAAAAGAAAGTAACATCTGGAGAAATATGTTATTAATTAAGACATACCAGAAAACAATGTCAACAGTCTTTAAGGTAATGTATTATGCTTTTAATATATATTTTACATTTCAGGAGTTAGATTTAAATGTTATCTTTGAGATAATTCCTAATATTTATGAGGTATTTGTTCCAGAGTATATATAAATTCTTGTCATGGAATTTGAATTTGGTGCTTTAAGGATTAGTTCCCTCCTCAACACCTCCTACTGAGTGTGGTAGGCCGACTAATGTCCCACTTACGATATCCACATTCTACTCCCTGGAACCTGTGAATGTGTTAACTTTACACAGCAAAAACAACTTTGTAGGTGTAATAAGAGTTAAGTGTCTTGAGATGGAGAGAGTATCCTGGATTATCCAGGTGAGCCCAATCTAATCACAGGGGCCCTTAAATGCAGAAGTGAGGGGCAGAAGAATGGGTCAGAAAACTGACACAGACGAAGGAGGAGAGATTAGAAGAGTGAGAGAGACTTCACTTGTGTGGCTGGCTTAGAGGATGGTGGAATCGATGAATGTGGTTGCCTCAAGAAGCAGGAATGGCCTTCAGTTTACAGTCAGTAAGAAAATGGGGACTTCGGTTCTATAAGAAACTGGATTCTACAAACAACCCAAATAAGCAGGAAATATATTCTTCTGTAAGAGCCTCCAGAAAGAAGTATGCTTGCCAACATCTTGACGTTACCACGCTTATGACCTACAGAACTCTGAGATAATAAATTTGTATTATTATAGATCATTGACTTTGTGGTAATCTGTTGTATAGCAAAAGGAAACTGATACATTAAGATTCAAATATTCTGAATGTTAGGTTTTTAGTATTTAATTATTGCTCTTGAAGGCATACTTAATTCTAACAAAACTCTTGTCTTTTTAGCTTGTTTCTTGATTAAGAGAAATTGGGGAGTTAGAAAAAGAATAGTGTCCAGATGACATGCAGAAACTGAAATTTATCTTCTTTCAATGATATAATTTTATAACCCTTAATGCATAGTCATTCACTTGTCACTGATTTAAGAATTCTCTAGCTTAATAAACTTCATCATTGTCCACAATTTGACCTGAGTTTTCTAAACTAGATATTTGTTTCACAAATATCAGATTTATTGTGAAAAATTGTTTTATGCGGAATGTTATGGCTGTGACCTAAAGTTACCTGAAGTTATGTGATAAAACAATTGGCATTTTGTACCCTTATTTTAATGTTTGTTTTTAACTGTATCCCAAGGACAGATAGGGCAGATATTCCAACTGACCTGCTTCTCATCAGTATGATGCTCTTCTTCAGCTTTCAAGGAAATTGGTGAACTGGAATTAGAATTAGAGTTGCTGCACATTGAGGCGAATGAATCTGGTGAGGAGTTGTTTGTTGCTCTCCAGAGAGTGGATGCAGATGTAGACATGGTTCCTCCACCCTTAAGCACGGCCTCCGCCATACCAACCAATTCTTCAAATTGGGTAACTGCCTGTGGTAACACTAAAATGACAAGAAAAAGTAACACGTTACAAATACTTTCAACAACAGGAACATATATACATATTTTTTATTGTGTGTATATGCATAGAAATGTGTGGAAACAATTGTTAACATTTACTAACTTTGGAAAATGAACATGGTGGGAGGAGCATTTGGAACATATTTTCTTTTTATTGTTAAATAATTTAATAATTGCTTAATAATAAAAAATCAATTTGAAAACATTTGGTGATTGTATTTAAATGTATATACATTACATTATAACTAAAATGAATGTTTTAAAAAGGTGAATCTTTTCTCTAATTGGTAATATTAGAAATTAGGCCACATTAGGCCAACGTAAGTGAGAAGATAAAATAAACTGTTTCTCGCAGATTAAAATAAATCTTCTATGATCTGTGAGTGTGGTTTGCTGGGGAGTCAAATTCCAACAAATTAATAAAAATTAATTGCCACAATTCAAACCTATGTTTTCACATATTAAACATGAATTTTGGTAATCAACTGAACATTCTCTTTCTTCCTTTTTTTTAATGGAAACTTACACATTCAAAGGTTTCATGCCTCCATGTAAAATGGTCTTCTCTGTTGTTATATTTAGTTTGTTTCCTAAGGACAAATAACATTTTGTTGGAGTTGGAAGTCACCTTGAACCCTATCTCATTCAACTCCTTACTCTGTGTTGAGGGTACTGCCAGCTGGAGAGGCAAAAAGACTCTAAAACTTTTTTTGTACTTTTTAAAAGCATATTATTGAGCTATAACCTTTAGAATAATGCCTGATTTGAGAGCTAAATATCAGGCATATTGATGACATGTCCGAATCAATACATCTGGTATTATATTAATAGAAAAATAGGAATATCTACTAAGGAAGAAAATCTTATTTTATTTTTTCAATTAATATTTACTAGGCACCTCATGTGCCAGACACTTATTCAATCAGCAACTATTTATTGAGCATTTAATAATATTAAACATTTATCTAGCTTTTACTTTGTGCCAGGTACTATTTTGGGAACTTTACTTATGTTCATTCATTTAATCCTCATTGCAGCTCTCTGAGATAAGCATTATCATTATCCGCAATTTATAGATAAAGATAATTAGGCAGTGAGAGGTTAAATAACCCATCCTGGCTCAACTCAATTAATGAAAATAAGAGCCAAGATTCAAATGCAGACTCTGCCAATTTCATGCTATAAACTGCAGTCGACCCTTGAACAACACTATTTTGAACTACATTGTTCTATTTATACGCGGATATTTTTTTCAATAAATCTACTGGAAAATTTTTTGGAGGCTTGCGACGATTTGAAAAAAACTTGCAGATGAACTGCATAGCCTAGAAAAAATTTTAAAAGGTCATGAATGCATGCATTTAATACAAATAACATACAAAATATGTGTTAATTATTTATGTTATTGATAAGGCTTCCAATCAACAGTAGGCTATTAGTAATTAAGTTTTGGGATAGTCAAAAGTTATATATCGATTTTTGACTGCGTGGGGTGGTGGATCAGCGCCCCCTAACACCTGCATTGTTCAAGGGTCACTGTACTATATTATGCAGACTCTCAACATTTGCCAACCACTATGTTAGGTACTTGGGAAGAAACTGAGAGCAAAACCAGAGGTGATTCTAGCTTTTTGGAACTGAGAGAAGGTGGGGAGCACTATTTACATAAGCATGCTGTGTAGTAAGAATTTGGCTTGCTCAAAGAGAGGCCTCCCCACAACCCAAGTTTCTGGGAAGTCATCTCCAGTCCTCAGAACTTCCCAAGGATAGGAGAGTGTCTTCGTTAGTCCCTCAGACCACACCCTATAGTTTATGCCAAAGGGTTTCTCAAGGTGGAAATGATCACATCCAACAGTCTTAGAGTAGAAACCATGGCCAGAAAGCCAGAAAGATTTAGAGACTGAGTTCAGCCATGTAGGCAATCAATCAATCAGTCGTGTCTACGTGATAAATCCTCAAAAAAATTTCGGACACCAGAATTTAGATGGTCTGGTTCCTGGATGGACAATAATCCATGCATATTTTAACAAAAAAAGGCTATGAGGGTAATGCATCCTGAGGACAACAGAAGCTTCATGTTTGGAAACTGCCCAGACTCTCCCCTGTGTATCTCTTCCACCTTTGGCTGATTCTAATTTGTAGTCTTTTCTTGTAATAAATGAAACTATGAGTATAATAGGTTTCAGTGAGTTGTGAGTCTCTAGCAAATTATTGAACCTGAGATTAGTTTTGGAAAACCCTGAACTTGCAGTTGGTATCAAGTCTTAGGCAGACTTGGCCGTCTAGAGGACAGTACCCTTAACCTTGCAGTTTAGCTAACTTGAGGTACATGCAAAAAAATGAAAAATTACAATTGTTAAGTATATTATAAAATAATATAAATGGAGTCACTTTAAAATGGAGCCAGAGCTGCCATTCCAGAGTAACTGCCTTTGTTAGGTCTTATTCCTCATACCTTTGGAATGTTAAAACTGGACAAAATAACCTTTGCATTGGGCCTAAAGCAACATTGTATCTCAAACAACTGTTTGCAAAGATAACAAGAAAGTAGGTATTATGACTGCCAGACTGAAACATTCTTTAGAATTAGCATCACTATGTTAGTTTATCTACATCTATAGAAATTCCTTCTATTCCTGTAATTGTTCTCATACCCTTTCTCATGAATCTCCCTTGTCTTTGCCTGCTAACTGAAACAGTATTTGGGTTTCTGCCTGAGTCAGTGCTTTCTGAATAGTTATGCTTTTAGATCTCAAATAAATGATTGTTGCCTGTCACATTGGCTTTTTCTTTTTCAGTTAACAAGTACCACGAAGGAGAGCATAATGCATTTGACCTGCCCTGGGGAGGGGAGGAGCATAGTAGGCTTCTTTAGGTAGGTCCAGACTGATCTGAGAGCTGAGAGCTGAGAGCTGAGCAGGAATTAAACAGCTGGAGAGAATGAGGTGATCAGAGGCACAGGAAACAAAAGTTCTGTATCCGAGGAACTGCAAGAAAGTCAAAGCTAAAATCTGAAGATTTTAAAAAGGGTATTGGTATAAAGTGAAGTTTCAAGCATATTTACTTTATTTTCTACTTACGAAATTTGTATCTGTCATTGGAATATATCCTTCTTGTCATTTCTATCTGTGTATGCCTCTCACGTATTTTTTTTTTTTTTACACAGTTCAGACCATGCCATATACACAGCATTGTATTATGGTTCTGTTTTTCAATTAAGACAGTAAGGTGAATATTTTTCCTATTTTATTAAATCTCCCTGGAATTTACGATTTTTGAGGTCTAATTACATAGTTAAAGGCAAGATCTTAACATGAAGTCTGAGTAGAAATTAAGTAGATGAAGGGAGATGAGTTTGATAAGAGGATATACCTGATTAATGCACACCCATCAAAATATGGAACATTTCCATCCTCTCAGAAAGTTGCCTCATGTCCCTTTTAAGTCAATCTCTGGACTTGCCTGAGAGGCAACCACTGATCTGACATCTTTAGCCATAAATAAGTTTTACCTGTTCTAGAATTCCATATAAGTGAATTCAAACAGTATAAATTTCTTCTTGTCTGATTTTTTTTCTCCGTATAATGTTTTGAGATTCATTCATGCTGTTCGCTTATTTATTTTGTTGTTGTTTCTGACTAATAATTATATAGCTACTCCACAATTAATGTATCCATTCACCTGTTAATGGTTATTTTCCACTTGAAAACACAACTTTAATTGTTTCCTAATATTCCAAAGTATTGATATTCTATATTTTATTTAGATGCTTCTTTTTTATCTTTTTGGAATTTCATTTGCTTCTAGTTTTTTTTTTTTTTATTACAAACAGAACTCTGAAAAACTATTTAGCACATGTATCTTCATATGCATCTCTAATCATGTCAATGCTATACATTCCTGAAAGTTAATAATAGGGTCAAAAGTATAAATGTTTTCAAGACTCACTATTGCTGAATTGCTCTTCAGAAAGATTCTTCCAACTTAATGCTTCCACCAGCAATGTAAGAAGTTGGCCATTTCACTGCACCATCAATAACAGGTATCAATCACTAACAACAATTTTCACTATTTTGGTAGGTTAAAATCTTAGTATGATTTAGGTTGCAATTACGATTATTGCAAAGTTAAATATATGTTTATTTGTTTACGATTATTTGAACTTCTATGAATTATTTATCAGGCCATGAAATATTAGTACTTTTTCTATTTTATAAGAATTTAAATGGTTTTTTGCAAAGTAGCTAGTGCATTATAGGTATGTTAGCTGTTATTATTATCCCTTATATATTAAGCATTTTACCTTTTATAAGTTGCAAGTATTTTTCTTAGTGTGTTTGTCTCTTAACTTTAAGATTTTTTTGAAGCACGCCCACATGCATATTTAGTTTTTATTTTAATTAAAGTAGCAGTCTTTTCTTTAGTATATTATCCATTTATTTTATGTTTAAAAAGTTATTCATCATTCAGATCAGTTAAATATTTACCCACATAGTTTGTTTAGTTTAAACATCTATTTACAAGTAAGCTTCTCCCTTCACCCAGATAAATTTTGAAAATTTGAAATGGAGAAATTTAAATACAAAAATAGTAAACAGTCATATATCCATCCCGCACTTTCAACTTACATCAACCTTGTTCCATCTATACTCCCACACACTTTCTCCCCAGCCTCAAGATTACCTGAAGCAAAGCACAGGCATTATCTCATTTTATCTATAAATATTTCCACATGTACTTCTAAAAGGCAAGAAAATTTAAAAGTATAACTGTAACACCACTAGCACAGCTGGAAATATTTAACAATACCTCTTTAATATCATTTAAAAAACCTAGTAAATGTTTAAACTTCTGATCATCTAATTTTTTTTAAGTTTGTTTAAATCAGGATTCAAATTGTACATTACAATTGGTTGTTCTCTGTTTCATCTAAACTGTAAGTTTCCTCTCCCTCTTCTAGTTTTATCTTGCGATTTATTAGTTGAAGAAACTAGGTTATTTATCTGGCAGAGTTTCCCATAGTCTGCGATTATACCCCTAATGTGGTTTAACATATTCTTCTGTTCCCTGTATTAGTTGTAAATTAGTAGTTAGGGCTAGGCTTGATCAGATTTAGGTAGTGTTTTAACCTCCATCAGGTGGCCTTTAATGTATCGTTAGCTTTTTTTGTGATATTAGCAGTCACTGATGATCACTACTTAGATTCATTATGCCATAACGGGTTGCAAAATGGTGATATTCTCACTTTTTTCTTCTTCATTTATTAGCTGGAATTCTACAAAAATAAATGTCCTCTTTTAAACTATTTGGTTACCTGGAGGTTCACTTCATATAGTAATGGCTGGATAAATGCTTTTTTTTTTTTTTTTTGGTTTTTATGCGTTAGTTTTCAAAATAATGAGTTGGTTCTTTCAGATGACCATTAAGTTTTTTCTTTTTGGTATACCAGTATGAATCATACATTTAAACATATATGATATGTTTCCACCTATTGCAGTTATCATTCCTATTGGTGCTCTAATTGTCCCATCTTTGGCCAGTGGGAACCTCTTCTAGTTGACAAGTCCACATTGTCTTTCTAACTTCCTTGCTTTCTGGTATGACATGATGTTCATGTAGAGTATTTTCTGTGTAAGCCTCCTGACGAGGCTCATTGTGTACATTTCCTGTGCAAGACCTAGAATCGGCCATTTCTGTAAAGAACCTTAGCTCCTTTTATTTTCCTTTTCTTTACCTCAGTGCTATAGTGCTTCTAGGAGAGTTTATCATACATAAGGTTCTGTTTGGGGGATATGCATTCTGTTCCATTAATCTGCTGACTCTTGCACTAGTAACTTGCTTCTAATTATTAGAACTTTATATGCTTTAATGTTGACAAGTTATGCCCTCATATTCTTTTCAGAATATTCTTAATTGATTTTGCCTATTTATTTTTTCAGGTTAACTTTAGAATAATTATTGTCAAATCACACACACAAAAAAGAAAATAATCATTGGTATTTTGATTGGAATTTCATTCAAACTGTTAGTTATTTTGGGATGAACTGATATCTTCTTATTACAATAATTAGTAGCTATTGTATAGTCATTTATAATTAATATGAGTAGATTCTTTTTTCTTTCTTTGAAGAACATAACTGGCAGTTGTTGATCTACATATAAGGCAATTACTGATATATTTTAATGGCAGCTACCAGATTTGGGACCTATTATGTGCCAGACATTTATTATTTTTTAAATACAATAAGGCTTATAATGAAAATCATCAGTCCTCTGTCCTATCACTAACCCCCTGAATACTGCTCCTAGAAGCCATCACTTCCAATCCATTTAACTGTTTCTTCAGATAGTTACCTTCATAGTCTTAAATAACAATATACACATACAACTCTATATTGAATTTTTCAGATTCACATAATTGTTTGTTGACTTTCAACTGTATAATACAACTATATAGTCCCTTTCGACTCCTCGCCCAGCCACATAGAAATACATGCAAATCATACTCACATGAAAACATGTACAATCTCTTTTTCCATCATCCCAGTATAGTGGTAACACAATTGTTAGTTTAATAAATATTTCACTTACATTATTTTAGCAATGTAAATATTATTCACAATTCCTTTCCTTTAAAACATGATTCTACCTCCACCCCTTGAGTTAGTTTGTTTAGTTTGCTTATATATATTTTTAACTGTTTCTCTCACTTACATATCTCTAAACATCTTACTGGGGGTATAAAATCTCCTTTCAGTATGTTTGAATACATTATGCCATCTATCAATTTCATATTTTCTTGGGGATATCTCTCTGGGAACCTTTCACACTCTTCCACAATCTGCGCTAGCTGCTTCTCATCATCCTGGAGCTTCCCTTCACTATTATTCTGTGGTTCCTCCTGTCTTCCTCCTGGATTGGACCACCTGTTTTCTGAACTTGATCTTAGCCAAAAGGTCAAGAAGCGATCCCACTTATTTTCTGGATACTATGTCTTTCTTTTTCTAGATTTACTCTCATTTTGGAGGAGCACATTCCCCAACAGTTTTTGAAAAGGAAAGCATGGGAAGCACATTATTGAGATGTGTCAATTGTGAAAATATTATATTCTACTCTCATACTTGGTTTATAATTTCACGGGTAGAGAAGTCTAGGTTTAAATCATTGCTCTTCAGAATTTTGAAGGCATTGATTATCTTGGAGCTTCCAGTGTTGCTGGTGAAAAGTCCAACTCTATTCTAGTTTCCAGTTCTTAGCATGTGACATGCTTGTCCTCTCTGAAAGCTTTTCAATTCTCCCTTTTCTTCTGGTGTTCTAAAATTTCACAATGCTATGCCTTGGATAAGTCTTTCTGTTTTTCATGGTATCTTTTACTTTAGAAATTTGTGTCCTTCAGTTCTAGAAATTTATTGCCTTCTTATTTTTTTAAACTTACTTCTCCTTCTTCTCCTTTCTTTCTTTTAGGACCTCTTGTCTTTGGATGTTCCACCTCCTGGACTAATTCTCTATTTTCCTAACCTTTTCTATTTTCCTTTTCTTTGCCTTCTTATTCTAATATCTACAAGATTTTCTTAACTTTAACTTCTAGACATTTGATTGAATTTCTATTTTCTCCTCATCCCCCTATTCTTTGAATATTCCTTTTTTAAACTACCCTGTTCTTGTTTCATGGAGCTTATTTTTCTCTTTATTTGTTTTGAACTCCATGTTTCATATTAGAGGATTTCCTCAAATAATCACTTCCCTTTCTTCAGTTGTGCCCGGCGTCCTTGAGTTCATAGCTCTGGTTCAAACTCTTCTGAGAAAAAAAAACCCCGGCCTCCGCCGGGGGGAAAAGGGAAAAAGAAAAGCCAAAAGGGAAGAAAGTGTGACTGTGGTCCAAAAGAGTCTTTATGTAGGTTTTTCAGTGACTCCTCCAGTTTTCACAATACCAGCACTACCATAATCCCTTTCACAGCTATGATTCCTAAATCTTTCTTGGTTGTGTGATTTGGTTTGTTTGTTTGTTTGTTTGTTTTTCTTTTTTCAGCTTTTAAAACTTTGTATTTGCTTATTAAAAAAAATTGTGCATTCCAATGATTAAAATCATTTGAACAACAAGAACAACAACAAAATGGCATTCTGATTAAACTGCATTTTATAGCCTGTAGGACACCTTGGACCAGGTTTTACTCTAGATTTCACTGTCATCCCACCCAGCTTCTGCCTTCACCAACATGCAAGTTCTTTTCCTTCCCTACCAACCAGACAGGCAGGTGGGAGAGGCAGGTGCCCTCTTTATTGTCAGTAGTTCTTGGATATGAAAAGGGAAGGGGGTGGGGACAGCACAATCATTTAAACTCGATCCAAATTCTTTGCATTTAACAAAGTTAAACAGCTAAAGGAAGCAAAATAAGAAGGCAATGCTTATGGAATGCTACAGTGAATACTGGCGGTGCGTGCCTCATTACGATTCGCCTGCTTGCTTCTCCTGTTTAATTATTTCTTTTGATGGCAGTGGATTTTTATCTTGCGTTCTGTCTTCTTCAATTTCAACTTATCGAATTTCTCAATCTCAGCTATATCAGGTTTGTCAGACATGGTTGCAGAGGAAGCAAAGCCAGGCGGTGAGAACGAGTGAGTCTGATCTGCTCAGTGGCGGTTGCAGAGTGCCCTGGCTTGTTTCTTTTTAATTTGTCTCCCTCTATCCTGTACCCACCCCCATCACAGACACTGAGCTTTTAGATTTCTCTAGATTTAGTCAGTCACCATTCATCCATCTGCTTTTCATCTTCTAAAATTTTATTGGCATCTTTGATCTGCTGTGATCTTTTCTTGGTCCTTGGTCCTTTTATGCATTTTAAATTTATTTTTGGTGAGGTTTCAAGAAAGGAGGGAGGTTCACACATATTTAACTTAGGCTTTCTGCATATTTAAATGACTTGGGCAAAATGGAATTGATTTTTGATTCTCTACTAAAATCTCATTAGTTACAAAAGTTAAGTTTTTAGTTGATGCTTTTTTTTTCCCTAGGTATACATTCATTCTCTATATAAATAATGACAATTAAATATTTTTCTATACAATAGATATATCACTGTTTTCCTTTTACATGTTATTGTGCCAGACAGTTGTGGGCCACAAGAAATATTTCAAATGCTTAACACATACATATATAGCACACACATATTTGTTATTCTGAATGTCTCGAATGGCATATATATTCTGCCATTTTTCTTAGTTAAGTAGGCTTTATAAACAGAGATACAGCTCTAATCTTTAGTTCAAAGAGTTATTAGGAACATTACTGAGCAAGAGATAAATAACTATACCACACTCTTCTCTCAGACCCTTTTCTTATTTGGATTATCCATTGAATTTCAGCTTTCTGGTATCTTTCAAGTTCTCAACTGCAGCTTCACAAGGAAGCTTACTACGACTATGTTATTTAAAATTGTAAAACACCTCCTCTCCATCAAATCTCAATGTTCCTTTATCTGCCTTATTTTTTCCATAGCATTTATCACCAGCTAACATTTTATATAATTTACTTAATTATTATTGTTCAGGTTTTTTGACTGTCTCACCCCACTAGAATGTAATCTCCATGAGAGCAAGGCTCTTTGTCGTGTTCACTGGATTTTCCTAGGTACTTAGAACAGTGCCTGACATATAGTAGGACTTTATAAATATTTACTGAATGAATAAATGCATGCATGAATACTGCCGTGGCAGTTTCTGACTTTTCCTGTTGCCTGAAGTCCAGCTAATAGACACTTTTATTATTTGGTTTCTAGGGGTACATTTTAGTGTGTGAGTATGGGGGGGGCAGGCAATATTAAATACTTAATAGATTACATAGAGTTGTAAGTTCCAACTTACAACTAAGGGGAAGGGAATAAAAAAAAAAACATTGAAAGGAGAGAGTTTGAAATTTATGGAGGGAGGAGGTCAGGAAAAAGATGAATTTAGAGTGAAGACCTGAAGTAAGTGAGGGTGCAAACCACGTTATCTGGGGGAAGAACATTCTAGGCTGAAGGAATGGCCAGTACAAAGACACTGAAGTAAGATCATGTCTGATGTCTTCAAAGATAAGCAAGTGGCCCAATGTGGCCGGATCACAGAAAAGAAGGGGGAGAGTAGTGGAACATAAGGCCAGAGAAGTAAGTGGCAGAGAGCTGGTCAGATCATGTAAGGACTCAAAGATCATAAAAATAACATTAGTTTTACCCTCAGTGAGGTGGAAATACACTGAAGGGTTTTGAAGAGAAGAGTGACATTAATTGACTTATGTCTAACAGGACCATTTTTGCTGCCGTGTTGAGAACAGATTGCAGAGGAGCAAGAGCAGAAGTAGTGACACCAGTTAAGAAGTCGTCTTAATAATCTAGACAAGAGATAATGGTAGCTTAGACCAGAGGGGCAGTAGTCAGCATAGTAAAAGAGATTGTATTCCAAAAATGTTTTGAACATAAAGTCAGTAGGACTCGCCAATAGACTTAGAGTATAAAAGAAATATAGAAATACAAAATAATGTCGTGGTTTTTGGCTTGAGAAACTGGAACAATATAGTTAGCATTAACCAAGATGAAAAATAATGAGAGAAACAGGTTGAAGGGAAAGGTCAGGAATGTGGTTTGGGACATGATATTTTGAGATGCCTATGAGCCATGTCAAGTACATAGTTGGACAACGAGTCTGGAATTAAAGAGAGAAGTCCAAGTCAGAGATTTAAACCTCAGAATCATAGTTTATTGATGGATTTTAATACCATATGATTGGAAAGGATCAATAGTGGACTGAGCCTGGGGCATCATTAAATATTTGGAGGGTAAGATGCTGAAATGAATCAGCTAAATAGACTGAGATGGGAAGATTAGCAGTATAGGAAGAAAACTAGTGAATGTAGTGCTCTAGAAGACAAATAAAGAAACTTTTTCAAGGAAGGGTAGATGGTCAAATGTATCAAATGCTGGTAACAGGGCAGTAGGGATAACCATTGAGAAATGACTTTGGGGCTAGCAGTATGGAATGTTACGGGTTGAACTGTGTCCCCCTAAAAGAATATGTTGGAGTCCTAACTCCCGGGACCTCAGAATGGGACCTTTTTTGGAGATAGGGTCTTTACCGATGTAATCAAGTTAAAATGAGGTCATTAAAGTAGGTCCTAATCCAATATGACTAGACTCCTTATAAAAATGGGAAAATTTGGACACAGAGACAAGCATACAGGAGAACACCATGCGAAGACTGGCATTGTGTTGCCTCAAGCCACAGAACAACCAGAAGCTGGGAGAGAGGCCTGAATAGATTATTCCCTCACACCCTCAGAGGGAGCACAGCCCTGTTGACACCTTGATTTTGGAATCCTAGCCTCTAGAACTGTGAGACAATATATTTCTGTTGTTTAAGCTACCCAGTTTGTGGTACTTTGTCACTGCAGCCCTAGCAAACTAATACACAGAGGTTATTGGTGATCATGAGAAGTTACGATGAAATGATAAGGACCTAATTGAAGTGAGACCCGGAGAGAATAAAAGGGGAAAAACTGAACACATTGTGTGGAGTCAACTAATTTGAGGAGTTTTCTTATAAAGAGAAAGAGAGGAATAGGGTGGAAGGTTGAGAAGCAAATGGCCTGAAAGACTTTTTTTTTTTTTTTTTAAATAGGAGCAATAATATATGTCTGATGCTAAAGGGAATGATTCATTAGAGAAAGAAAACTTGATCGTGCAGGAGAGAAGGGGGAGAATCTCTTGAACTATGTCCTTGATTAAGTGAAAGAAGATGGGATCTGAGGCAGAGAGAGAGATTCTCTCCTCTCTTGTCCTTTGGCTGGACAAAAGAATAGGTCATTTGTGAGTGACAGGGGAGAAAGAGGAGCATAAAAACCCAGGTGCAGGGAGATGACTGCCTCTTCATATCTTCCAATTTCTCTGAAGTAGGAAGCAAAGTCATCAAGTGAAAGTGAGGATGAGGGAGGAGGTGTGGGAAGCTGGCAGAAGAGGAGAAAATGAAATGGCAATCTAAGAGTGTGTGAGAGAAGAAATTGGTCATTGCAAGTGATTCTTTTTACATACTACTGAAACTGATTTGCTGCTCTTTCATTTAGAATTTTCTCATCCATATTTATAACAAAAATTGGTCTATAATTTTGTGGTAGGCATTATATGTCAAGTTCTGGTGTCAATAAAAACAGAGACAGTCAAAATAACTACCGTTACTGAGGACCTGTCATGTCCAGGCGCTGGTAATATCTTCCAATTATCTCATTTAATCCTCATAACAACAAGGAAATGATATATTGCTCTCATTTTAAAAGTGAAAAAAATTGAAGCTGGGGCTGAGGGTGTAATAAAGTGACATGGTCAAAGTTGTACAGCTAGTTAGCAGAGTTGGGATTTGAAGCAAGGTCTGTAACTCCGAAACCAATTCTTTTAACCAGCAATTTATGCTAACTTTATAAACTAACTTTCATCTTATTCTAAGTTCTGGAACAGATTACATAAAAATGAGAATTATCTAGTTTTTTAAAAAAACGACAAAAATCTCACCAGAGAAAGCAAAAATGCAATAAAGTTGAAAAAATAAAGAGATAATGGCTTGTTATAAACATCTTATTTCCATTCACATGTGGGGCCATTTCTACTTAAAACAACAAAGGCTTCAATTTAATAAATATTCCAAGGAAAACATGTGAGCCATTACTCTGTCACCTCGCTCATCACCATGTTCTATCTGCCTACTATGATTTCTGCCTCCAAAAATATCATAGAACTGTTATGATTATTTCCATTGCCATTGCCCTAGGCTAGGCTGCCATCATGTTAGTCCGGATGACTGCAATACCTTTTATATCCTTTTTCACTTTCCTTCTTGTGTCACATATCCTCATTCTGTACACAGCAGCCAGGAGGATTTATTTCAAATGTTCTGTGTATTTACTGTTTACAACACAATGTTACCCAACATAGGACATAATTGCCAAATATACAGCTGTATAAAATAGTGCATGGTATTTAACTGCAGATGGAAAACATTATTTTTGAAAAATAAACACTTAAATACAATATAGGGTCCTATAAAAAGGCATTATGCCAAGTGGTTTTGAATTAGCTTAGGCTGACCTTTCTCCTTTCTAAATCCTCAGTAAAATGATTATTATCCCAAACCATGCCTCCCAACCCCAAAACTAAAATTTAATATACGCACTCTTTAATTCTAGTGGTTCTATAATGGATTACAACAGGTCCCATTTTTGAAGTGCTTTCCATAGCAGAGGGTATTGAGATAAGTATATCAGGAATACCTTATTTGTTTTACTAATTTTTTCTCTCCAGGGCCTACCAATGAATGATCTATATTAAATGCTCAATAAATGTCCATTGAACATTATTAAATGGACACAATAGTATTTTGTAGAAATAATCTAAAATTTTCTAAGCAAAAAACTAGAGGCTTCAATAGATTGCTTCCGTATTAAATTATATAATCATAGATTTTCTTAAAATGTGATTTTTGATTTTTTTCTCTAAGGTTCTGATTTTCTTTTTCATTCTTAACAGCCTATTTGCAATACTTTTCACTCATCATGTATTTTCTTTTTCATCTAAAAATGTCAATTTTCTCAAAGTTTACCTTGAAGCATGACCAAGGACTGTCGAAGTCGGCTGTTCTCTTTCCGGGTGTTTGTTAGTTTTTGTTTCAGGCTTTTTATTTTTGTGCACAATTGCTCCTTCGACAATTCTTCTAAAGGCTCTTCATCCTCGCTGGAGCTCTCGCCGGGCAAAAAGGCATTCCCCGAATATGGGTCTCTCTAAAACACAAGGCAGGCACAACAAAAGAAGGTTCAAAGAGACTTTAATGGTTTATCCCATGTTCTGTACACTGAAAGGACATAAGTAGACCTATAAATTTCTGTTTTCTCAGGCAATTCCTTTCCAGGAGAGGAGTTGGGCCCTAACTAATGATCTAGCTTTGTCTTCCACCATTCAGGGGAACTTGGAATAAGGGAAGAACATCAAAGTTTCATGCACCTGTCTTTTGAAAAGCAGAAATCAAGATTCTGACCTTCTTCCTAACTTCATTGAGAAATACAAAGTAGAAAAACAGTAAAACAGAGTAGAATCAACAGGACCACCATTCAAATCTTTGTAACTCATCCTCAACCTCCATTACTCCCCTACTCCTCATTCACAGCCTCTCTGTTGAGACTATGCCATAAGTCCAGTTTGGGGGTTTATTCCATCAGAGAAAGAAGAGATGATTCACGTAGAACAAAGCATTCACATTTATCTTTTAGTTTTAAAAATAATTTTTAAGGTCAGTAGCAAGACAATAGTTTGAAAACACATGCATTTGAGTTGTAAAACCCAGGTTTTTTAAAGAAAACAATTTTCTTAAATTACCAAGCTGACTTTCATATATATATATATATATATATATATATATATATATATATGTATGTATAAAATCTTCATCCATGGAAAGCAGGAGCACAGAGTGGAATTTATAAACATCCAAACCCAAAAACCTTAGAATATAAAGTTTTGAATGTAAGTTTTAGAGTAGAAGAGATAAGACATAAAGAAAGTTTCTGCTGCACAGGAAGGGAAAAGATGGCCTGATGCCAGGAGGAGAAGCTTGAGGGATCAAGAACTGGAATTGCAGGAAGCCAGATTCAAGTGTTTTTGATCTTCCTGCCCTCTCTCCTTGGGAGAAATGGAGAAGGATCACAGAGATAAGAGTGTATGATAGAAACATCCAGATAAATAAGGGGCAATACCAGAGCAGTGGGACTGGCTCCTTGCTTCTCAGTCCGTTAAAAAGTCCCTAAAAAGGTCCATGTCCAGCACAACATTAGGGCAACATGGAGACTCTCTGGGCCATAGATTAGAAATGACCAACAGTGGTGTCTGGACAAGTGGACCGGAGACAACATCCAGTCTTCCCAGAGCTCATGCATAGCAGCTAGAGGTTTCAAACGGTCCCTGTGTCCTGGTCAGGAAATACATAAGTGCTAGGGGAACTGGTAAAACAGAAATAGTTTAGTATCTTGACAGAGAGGCCACAGGGTTCCAGAACCTCATAGACGATGACAGTGGGTACCAGGATGGCAAACTTCAGCAGCTGGTGCCAACAGAACTCTCAAAGGGCCTGGCCATACCTCAACAGTAATACTCCTAGACACTTAGGAGCCAGGCAGAGAGTTAGAACCTTGGAGGAAGACTAGCTATCCCTGCCCAGATGCTAGGATGAGATGAAAGACTCCTAAAGACTTGGATCACTTCCCAAGAAAAACAGTAGAACATGGAGGAAGATAAGAATCTAGGCTCTGTTGAGGCTTAAGTCTTGAAAGTTACTAAAATTATACTAATAGCTCAAAACGATTTCTAAAACCTAGAACATTCTGTTATCCATTGTGAATGGACAAGTTTAAACTTTTTTTTCTTCTTATCAAGCAGGAATAGAGAATTGAAAGCCAGATGAGATCAGTTATAGGAAATACAATTGCATTTTTGTATGACTTGTATTATATACATTTAACCTCACTCCTTATTTTATAAGTACATAAATATATGTATCTATGTATATATTCATTATTACATATATTCGTGCAGGTGAAATATATGTATAATGGTAATAAAATTTACTATTATCATATATGGGCCAGTAGCTAATGTACTGACACTAGATATACAAATCCTAAAGAAAAAGAATAATGGATTTGATTAAATAGAAATGAAGGATTTTTAAAAAACTGAAGGATGCCTGTTGAGACCACAGGTCTATGCATAGTACAGTATATCCTCGCTTAACTTTGTCAATGGATTCTGCAACTTTAAGTGGAACAACATACATAATGAAACCAATTTTACCATAGGCTAATGGATAGAAATGAGTTAAGTTCTTATGGCATCTCATCAATGTTATAATGAAATGATGCTGAACAAAATGACATTGTTCAAGGCTTTGTTGTATTTTAAAAAAATTAGAATGTATAGTCGAGTTCTTACCATTTTTAGCAAGTTCCTATAAGAAAGAAATGAAATCAAGCAAAAGCTAATCCATTGGTAGGCTTCAGTAGAAACCATAAAGTTAATAGACAGATAACAGATCGGAAGAAGACATTATAAAATCTAAAGCCATGAAAGACTAATTTCTACAATAGGTAAGGTATTTGAGCAAATCAATAAGAATAGAATAGGAAACCCACTAGAATACACTAAAAAACCTAACAGAAAAGATAAGAACCAAATAGAAAAATGGACCATGGCAGAGACTGCTATCTCCAGGTATGTGTTCTCCCATGCTTCTATAGTACTAGATTTTTAGCTGAACAGATAGCTATCAGCTAAAGATTACACTTCTCAGACACCCAGGCAGCTCACTGCAGCTATGTGTCTAAGTTTCTACAATAAAATATGACTAGAAGTAATGTGTATGCCACTGCTTCATGACCTTAAAAGGAATGAGCATGCCTTCCCCTGTCTGTACTCTCCTTTTTCTCTTGGTAGAGAGGAAGGCATAGTGATGAGAGCTGGAGTAGTCACCTTAGACCCAGAGATAGAGGCCGTGTGTTGAAGAAGGTAGAGCAACAAGATTAGAGGGGTCCTTAACATTTTGGAGCTGCCATAACAACCCTGGATTGCTCTTGCTGTTATGTGAAAGGGAAATAAACTTCCTTCTCCTTTGTGCCACTGTAACATTTGGGTCTTTGTTATAGCCTTTGCAACATACAGGATAACTGATCCAGATTTTCATACCTAGAAGCAGGATGTGCCAAATCTGACATATATTAGAATTACTTAGAGGTCAGGTTGTGGGCAAAAAGAGCACAGGTATAGCATGCTGGAAAGCTGTTAACTCTTGGTAAGACCTCAGTGACATATTTGGTAAAACTGTCACCTGGAATACCTTGAAAGGCAGACCATATGCTTACTGAGTCAGGAAAAAGAAAGAATGTTGGTGTGTTTCAGTGAGTTCTTGTCGATGCTGGTAGGTTTGCAGAGACAGAAGATTTCCTCCTTCCATTTGCACTTAGAATGCATCCTGTTAATTCCTTCTATATCTAAATAGCTGGAAGTAACACTGTGACCGCAAGGCTTTTTCAAGAGCGTCTCTTTAAGTGTTCTCTGATAGACATTGAAATCCACCCCAATGGGAAGCATCAGATTGAGAGTGCTTCCTTCAAGCTTTTTGTTTGGCCTTTAGGTAATTGCCGTAAGTTGGAATGAAAAGAGGTTGAGCACAGATGCCATAAAAAAAGAGAAAAGTCTGAAGCTTGTTTTTGACCAGATAAGATCTCTGGCTATAGTTACTTGCAATGGAACCAAAGAAATAGTTTGGAAAATTATTACCTTCATGAGAAAAATGAATCACAGTACTAGTCTGCAAGAGCATGTGACTGTTTTACCCCTCAAGGAAGCATGGGCTCCCCAAACCTGTACTTGCAAATTGAAACAAGATATTTTCTCTCATCTATTGCCAGAAATATGAAATATGGTTATAAATGCTAAGTATTGGTAAAGAAGTACAAGTATAGGAACCCCTCAGGCAGTGCTGTTGGGCATTATAGACTGATACGGACATTTTGAAAAGCAATTTTATAGTATCTAGTCAAATGAAATAAACATATAACTTGTAAGCCATAAATCACCCTCCGATGTGTTTATTCCAGAGAAATTATCAACCTGTTTCTTAAAAGAACATGTATGAGTATATTTATTTTGTCATTGTTGATAGAAGTAAGATGCTGGAGGCAATCTAAGTGTTTATTATTGTAGGAAAGAACAAATAAAATAGGATGCTAGGTAGCAGTTAGACACAGTAGGTCAGATTTCTAGTAGCAATACAGATAGATGTTAAAAACAGTGTTGATTGAAAAATGAGAAACAGATGAGGTGTATCTTATGATACCAATGTAATCCTAAATGATGTGTCCATAAGGTTGTACAGTGCAGCATGACTTGTAGAAAGAAGATTGGAAACAAGCCATATCCGTCATAGGGGACTGGTCAGATAAGGAATGGTGCATACACACAGTGAAATCATATGGAGCAGTAAAAAAGAAAAAGTTCTTTATATACTGGAGGAAAGATCTTCAAAATATTTTAAGTAAAAAAGCAAAGTACAAAGCAGCATGTCTGGTAAGTTACTTTTTGTGCAAAAGAGGGGATAAAAATATCTATATTCATAATTGCTTTATTCAAACAAAGAAACACCAGAAGGATAACAAGAAAACAATAAATGTGGTTACCTGTAGTAGAGGGATAGGAGGTGGGAACAGGGTGGATGGGTGACAAGGATGTAAGGGAGACTTTCCACTGTTTATCTTCACTATATATGTATATACACACAGACACATATTTAATAAATATATCCTTTGTATTACTCAAAAAGCTTCATTTTTTAACTTTCTGATTCTGTGCTTTTGCCTTCAACATTTTCACAATGATTTTCTGCTTCTCAATAAAAAAAGCACACTTGATCCTTTCATGGACACATTTTGCACACATAGAAGCACCACTGGCACTGCTGACATACTTTTAAATTTTAGACAACCTTATGAGAACTTTAGGTTTCACAGTATTAATTCTGTATAGTTGGCCTGGGCACATTTCACATGTGGATTTTGGTGCTTCTCAACCTTCTCGGTGTAAAGGTAAATAACTCTATTACCAGGGGTTCAGGACAGCCTAGTTTCGTTAGAGGTTGTATTATAGGATAGCCTACAACGGTATGTCAAATGCTGGACCATTCTGAATTCCTCTAGACACCATCCCCGAGGACTAAAACTACTTTAAATCATGAGAATGTATAGTATATATTTTAAAAATTAAAAAAGCAAACACACATGTAAAACATTACATGTATCACAGAGACATACACAGATACATGTATTACAAAGACACAGAAATAAAAAGATATAGAATAAACACATTGATAGGTTGTCCAAAGCATAGGAGAATGGGAGTGGGAAATTCATATCAAAAAGGAATCAATAAATAAATAAAAGTAGGAAAGAAACCCTGACCAAATCAGCCATGAAGATGGGTTGCAAAATGGAATTAAAAAAAAAAGGAAACAGTAAATGTTAAATGTTAAAGAAGAGGTATTTCAATTTCTCTAGTGTTTTTTGAGAAGAAAATTTTCTGACAGTTGCTGATCTTCCCAGAATCTCAAAGAAAGTTTGAACAATGACATAACTGGCCATTCTTAAATAGAAGCAGGTAAAATGTCATTTGAGTATGTTCTAATTCAACTTGTTCAGCTTTAAAAAGAGAACATGCAATTTTATTCCCTCAGTTGAATAAAGAATTAAAGGGAAGAATAAATAGAACAGGGGAAAATACTAATAAATTATGGAGGCATTATTAAATTATCAGGGTAACAGAACACCAACCTGTCCTTTATCCATATCATTATTTGCATTCTCTGAGTCCATTGTCTCCGTCCTTTTCCTCTTTCCTTTTCTAAGAGCTTCGGTATTGGTAACTTCATCTGTTTGCAAGATCGTCTGCATTTTATCAATTAATTACCAAAGGTTTTCTGAAATTGTAGGAGGGAATGCCCATGTAGATGATGCTATTCTGGATGTAGCCCAGAAGTTAATGTTTCTCCTTAAAAAACAAAACAAACAAAAGGATACGTAATATATTTACAATTATATGTTTCTTAATTGCACTAGCCATTCAAATATACTAGTTTTACTAATTGCTTCTTATCATTCTTTCTCCCACCAGCCAATTTAGTACACATTTTCATTTGATTCAAAAGTCTTTCAATTTCATCATCACCATCATCTTCATGATGTCATGTTTCCATGATATGATATGCAGAGTTGTCAATTAAAAGTTCAAATCCGGTAAAACTTTTCTATATTTACAAATTTTTTCTTGTCAATCGGTTATGGAGTCTAAAACCAAACTAGAAATATTATAAATTTATGCAAACTGTATTTCAGAGGACTGAAGTTATTTATATATATCTTAAGAAAAAGACATTAATAATAGCAGATCTCATCAAGACCAAAATATTCCAAGGGAGATTAATAAGAATTACTCAGAAGTTTTTTTTTTTAAACGAAAATTCTCAGGTTTTGAGATGGACATTTTCCTTCATATAAACTTAAGCATTGTACTATAAAGAATGGGGGAAAATATCTCAAAGACAAAAATACATTTCATAAAAATTTTAAGGGATAATCATTTTTCAAAACCTGGTAAAGCAGATGATAGCTCTTAGGACGAATAGGGTTGAAATGATCAAATTTAACTTTTGCTACAGATAAAGTACAGATGATGCAGCACATTTGGTCTTAGCATCCTTATTACTTGCATATATTGGATTGTTTTCATGAAAAAATATTTAATTATAAATAATAAAATGTTAAATATAGAAGGAAATGAGCTTAATGGACCTCACGAAATATGTGGACTGTTGAGCAGAAGGTCACATATGCTCCTAAGCAAATTACACCAAGTATTTCTTTTGGGAAATATGCTTCTTTTACTTATTTTAAGAAAAATTCATTATTCTGTACTCCAAGAATAAAATAATATGAAATGATTTTGCCAGAATTATTTGTTTTCATCTCTTTGAAAACTTACTTTAGGTTTTCAAATACATGGATAGTACCTGAGCTAATATATGGGACTCGATTGTCATTTCTGACTCACAAATACCATAGATTTTATCTAGTATCGAACTTTATTAATAATTTCAAAGATACAGGTCATGAAGAGGCACAGGCAGAGTAGGGAGAGGTCTAGGATATCCTACTGGCTTTATAAATCCTTCCTTCTCACAGCACATAGGTACTCTGCGATCTAGAATAATAGATGAGGCCTCTCTATGAGGTTTGAGAGTCACCTCACACAGTGGGGAGAGTTTAAGTTGTGACACATCTCCATTTTATATCTCAGAGTTGCATAGCTTACATGATCTCCTCTAGGAACTTATAAATCCATAGATTTAAGATAGGTTTTCCATAAGCAATTCAAAATCAGGGATATAGCCGTTAAGAGCATTCTATAGATAAAAACTTCACTTTTAGTAAATATCATTAGTCTATTTACTCAGAGCAAGGTCAACACACATTTTCTATTAAAGGTCAGATTGTAAATATTTTAGGTTTTGCAGGCCAAGAGGCAAAATCAAGGATATGATGTAGGTACTTCTATAGCAAGAAAGAAAATAAATGTTCACAAAATTTTTATTCATAAAGCTGAAAATATACTACTAATAATTGAGTATGTTTTTGTAAGACAAGTATAGTAATTTTAAAAATAACATTTTGTTTATTTGGGGTTCAAAGTATTTCCTATCATTAATAGCAAATGCTCATATGTTAATGCTGACCTGTAATGAGACTTTACATATTTCTTCTTTGAAAATGTCTTTCACACTGATAGGTACTATCGTATACTGATATTAATCCATGAGCTTATAATCTTATGGAGATAAAATTCACATAATATAAAGTCACCATTTTAGCTATTTTAAGTGTATGTTCAGTGTTTTTTGTTGTTGTTGTTTTTAGTATTGTTGTTTTTAGTATACCCACAATATTGTACAACCATCACCAGGGAAGTCTGTACCTCCCAGTATGAGCTTATAATTTTAATTGATCACATTAATCTCAGTAGACTTTTATAGAATTCTATTACATTCTTTTGATATTTTCTATTTAGTGTACCATTATATTACAGAACTTCCAATTAAAGGTTAGGTGGAAGTTCTTAAATTGCACAGTTAAATGCACAAGCATACCTCAATGATATTATGGGCTCAGTTCCAAACCACCTCAACATAGTGAATATAACAATAAAGTTAGTCACACAAATTTTGGGGTTTCCCTATACCATACTGTAATAGACTACACTACATTGTAGTCTTTAAGTGAAAGATAGCATTATGTATAAAAAACAATGTACATGCCTTGATTAAAAAATACTTTATTGCTGAAAAATGCTAACCATCATCTCAGCCTTCAGTGAATTGTAATCTTTTTATTTGTGGAGGGTTTTGCCTCGATGTTGATGGCTGCTGACTGATCAGGGTGGTGGTTGCTGAAGGCTGGGGTGGCTGTGGCAATTTCTTAAAATAAGACACCAAGGAATTTTGCCACATTGATTGACTCTTCCTTTTATAAGCAATTTCTCTGTTGCATGTGATGCTGTTTGATAACATTTTACCAACAGTAGAACTTGATGCAGGGTTGTCACAAACTTTCAATTTGTGAAAAACACAATATCTGTGAAGTGCAATAAAATGAGGTATGCTTGTATTTTGAAATATGGAAATTTCCTTTGAAGTCTAATAGACAATGCTGGAACTGTAATTTGAACTTGAAAAATATACCCAGTGCAAATCTGAGTGGGAATAAACTTCTTTCTTGTTTCAACTTCTGACAGGAGTAGTATATAAAGCAGCTTAACATTACTTATGAGTCACATATTAATTGGTATTAAAATCTTTATCTCAGTGTAAGTTTTGCATGTCAGTATTTGTTTTGTCTTGTAATTTTGTCTTGTAATTTGTTAATGAATTCATTAAGAGACATTATCGAGTCTGCAGCAAAAGCTAATTTCCAAAGCTATTCAACATTCTACAAGAGTAGTCGAGGGCAGTTTTCATTCACAAAAACTTCAGTTTTGACCCTGAGATGAAACTTTTGCAGTAAAATTTCACCACTGCTAAGCTATAGAAATGCTGTGTAGAAAGGTGAGTTAGAATATTTAACTTCTATTTCCGAAAAAATTCATGGAACTGATAATGGTCAATTCCACAAAAATGAAATTTACAGCTGATACTGCTGACTCAACAATACATTACCTTTTCAGAAATTGCCATTTCTTAAAATCGATATAGAAATGCAAGAGATTTAGAATGGCCAAAACAATCTTTTTTTTAATTATTTATTTTTTTAAAATAAGAGTTTATTTGCACCAAACTGACCACATATGCGACATATGCCAGGGAGCAAGATCCCAAATGCTCCTGGACAAAACAATCTTAAAAAAGAAGAAACTTGGAGGACTCACACTTCTCAATTTCAAACCTTCTTACAAAGCTATAGTAATCAAGATAGTCTGAGATTGGCATAAGGATAGACATACAAATCATTGGAATAGAAAGGAGAGTCCAGAAATAAGCCCTTATAGCTACGGTCAGTTGATTTTTGACCAGGATGCTAAGACAATTAAAGGAGGAAAGAAGAGTCTTAATAACAAAGAGTGCTGGAACAACTAAAAAACTCAGTCATTTGCTTTGGTTTTTAAATTTATTATTATACTTTTTCCAATGTCCTCAATTCTTTGAGCAATTATTTTTGCTGAAAGGCCAATAGTCTTAATTTTTGCGGGGGCGGGGGGAGCATGTCTTTAGCTACTGCAATCAAGCATGATTTAATTAGCTCACTATTCGTAGATAGTGTTCTTTGCTTGGCTAACAAATGAACCACTCAGAAAATTGGGTTGCAGACTCATTTTCATTTTTTATTTTTGTGAAGAAATTTTGCTATGATGGGATATTTCATTTTAAATTTTCTAATTATTCCGACCGTTGCTGTCCTATAAGTTGGAAATATTATGAGTGCTTAGTTTGGTAATGTTGACATACTTTTTTTTTTATTTTTAGCACAACTATAGTGTCATTGTATAATAAACACAATGCTTTGCCATCTAATTTGGTAACAGAATAATCTATACTTCATTCAACTTCAAAGTCCTAAATCCAATATTCTTTTTTATCTTGTTTTGACATGAATGCCATGCACTGGTAATAAAAACATAAAATAAAATGCCGTGTTATGACAATATGTAAGACACTAAAACACTGTTAAGTTATTTTAACTGCATCATGATGATTTGTGGTACACTGAGTAGCAGTGCATAGTGATGAGACTGTCCCATAGGCTCTTTGTCACAACTACTCAAATCTGCCCTTGCAGCATGAAACAGCCATAGGCAATATATAAACAATATATGTGTGGATGTGTTCCATAGGCAATATATAAACAATATATGTGTGGATGTGTTCCAATAAATCATTATTTATGGACACAGAAACTTGAATTTTATGTAATTTTCACGCACTGTGATATGGATTCTTATATCGAATTTTTCAACTATTTACAACTATAGAAAACATTATTAGTTTACAGGCTATACAAAAACAGGTGGCAGGCAGATAAGCAGTAGTTTGCTGAACCCTGACCTAAGAACTCAGTTATATTTAAAAGGAGTTTAAACTGTATTACTTGCTTTCTTTTCTTTCATTGTCATTTCTTCTCCTGGAGAGCAGGTCAGCTGCTTTGACTTTTTCCTCCCCAGCACATTTTTACTAACAGATTAAGAACAATACTTGAAAGACAAAATATATAGCCTGTAAGATCCTAAAATAAATTATTTTTATTTGCTAAAACTGAATTTTGCCAGATTTAACTGATAGGGATCTGTTATATATTATTTAGAGATGGTGACAGATGCCAGAGTCCTGGTTCACTGGGGTCGAGGATAATCCCAGGGTCAGGGGAGAGGGAATGCAGAGTTATTGCCTAATGGGTACAGAGCTTCAGTTTTGCAAGATGAAAAGAGCTGCCATGATGATTGCACAACAATGTGACTGTACTTTATGTCTCTGGACTGTACACTTAAAAATGGTTCAGATGGTACATTTTATGTCACGTGTTTTTACCACAATAAAAAAAATTGGAAAAAATTATCCATAATGTACAAAATTTCCTCCTGCACATTTGATTTAGTTAAAGGGCAAATCCTCAAGTTTTTTCACAAACACACAATTTGTTCAAGACCAGATAGAATGGACATGTTAGACCTCTTTCAGAATGACTACTTCTGAGTGGATTTCAGGCCACTATTCTGTTGTAACATCCACAAACAGGTGATTTGATATTTTTATTACATATCCATTAGCAAATTCAAAAAGGATGTTATGAATATGGTCATATATTAAAAACTACTAGTTCTTGATAGTAAAAAAATTCACCATGTAGTAATCTGTCCCTCTTTATTTATTTATTTTTTTTTGCCAATAAAAAACATTTCTAATTCCTTAGACAGTTATAGGGGCGAGATTAAACATAACCACAGCCATGAGAACATCCAAGATATGTGGTTGGATGAATAACATAAGCCAATGGCTTTTAATCTTTTTTTTTTTTTATTGCAGCTCATAGTAAAAAATACGGTTTACATTTTGATCTAATACACACGCACATACATGCACACACAAAAACCTAAAACAAAATTTCATGAAACATACTTACTCTTACTACATGTGATACACTCTCTCAGTTCCTATTCTAGCTACTGTGCTTTATTTCATTTTTAAAAGTGCTGGTTACAGCACATTAAATTGATTTCACAAGTCACTAATGACTTATAACCCATAGTTTGAAAATGACGCTATGAGTAACATCTAAATTATAAAAAACATAATATCTAAGAAATATGACAGAGAAAGGGAAAGTTAGTGACTAAGGAAAATAAATGAAGTTAATAAAAATATAAATTCTTAATGCATGTAGATTTAATAAATCTATGATACTCTTAACACAGGAACTCAAAAATGCAAAAGGTACCTCTCAAATTCTAAGAAACAGAAGTCACCAAACTTAAAGAAACCAAATGAATATCAAAATATAATCTAGGTGTCTCATCTGCCTTTGGATTTAAACATAAATTCTCTAGTATGAATTAAATAAAAATTGTGAAAGGCAAGTATGGTACTATAAAAAAACTTAAATACCCTTTCATAATTTTTGAAAGTTTTCGCTTGCTTTCTATACATACTAGTTTTGGAATGTGTAGAAATACAGGTCTTTTGCAGTACTCATGTCAGAATATGAACTGAGGACTCCCCTCTAAATAAGTTCCAAAGTGCCAGGAAAATAATGTTAATGTAATTCTAAATATTCAGTGGCTATTGTAATGTTCTCTGTGAAATGGACTACTAGTTTCAGCCCTCCTCTAGCAAGGTTGGACATGGGGGAGGAATGTATCCATATTATTTTTTTAAAAAATATACATATACTAGAGGAAGAGAAATCAAGGTTAGAATGGCTCTGAATGGTTGGGTGCCTCCTCCTGCAGTACCCATAGCACTCTCCTGAGCTTAGATGACTTTCTCATCAAAGTAATCTTGACTTCTGGATAGAAATTATTAGCTTTTACTAATGTCCATTAGGGAACATTTCAATTCACTCTTGTTTACTCTCTTCATTCCAAATTTTCAATTTCCAAGTTGTTCCAGCAGGATCCTGATTGAAAAGACTATCAATATACTTTAGGATAGTTCAACAATGCTGCCAAACTATGATTGCATCACTCAGACTGGATTGAAGACTGTGTATGAGCCTAAGAAATGTTAAGTATGTTTGAAGAACCATAAACCTGAATCATTTTCAATTTTCCATGATGGGAAAGGAAAGAAAAACATTCTTATCTGGCAAGAGTTTGTAGATGTAATTTTGCTGGAGCTCATTTAACTAATAAGCAGTGGTATCATGCACTGTCATGTGTGTAACCATTATCTAGGAAAGAAATTCATTTAGTTTCCTATACTGCCCTATGTGACATCCTCAGGTTTTACCAATCCTGTCCTCTTCACTTAATAAGAATAAGAATATAGTTTACGTCTACTGAGTGCTTACTATATACAAGGCGCTGTTCTAAGCATTTAACCTGTACTAACTCATTTAACTCTCATAGTTGCTCCCTGGGGTAGGTGCAATTATTATTCATATTTTACAGGTGAGGAAACTGGGGTCCCTAGTGGACCCTGGCAACCACTCCCAGTTGCTAGTCTGTAAGCAAGATAAAGGGCTCTGGAGCCGGAACTTGGAGACTAATCATAAGTCGACTTTGCAACAGCTTCTGTCAATTCCAGTACATAGGTTTTTGCTTTCTTCTCTTGACTAAGTCCCTTACAGGTCTCTCCCTGACTGTTTCTGCCTCATAGTCTCTTTCCCCCAGAGACTGAAGTCCTGACTTGCTCAACAAGTGCTTCTTAGGACTGTAGTCCTGCTCAGACATGAGTTCTGGAGATCCTCTCTTTGGCCCTTCAGATCCCTTCTTCAGTCATTTCTATTTTGCCCCCTGAGCCTGCAGAATGATCTTTTTGGGATCCTTTGCCCTTTTTCCAGCTGGGTTCAGCCAGTGGAGTATCTAGGCAGGAGATCAGAGGGATGGAGGAGAGTGAGTTAGGATAATTTATTCTCCTGGTTCCTTTTTCCCTCTTCCTCTGGGTCTACGGTTTGTAACACTTCTACTATGACTAGCCCTGAAGTACAGCATTATTCCTTATGGTTTCCCTATACTCAGCTACTGTGGTCTGAATGTGTCCCCACTACACACTGATTCATTTGTTGAAATCCTAACCCTAAAACGTGATAGTATTTAGGTGATAGGGTCTTTGGGAGGTGGTTAGGTCATGGTGGGGGAGCCCTGATGAACAGAATTAGTACTCTCATAAAAAAGGCCGCAGAGAGATTCTTCTATCATGTGAGGATGTGGCGGGACGTTGGCAGTCTGCAGCCTAGAAGAGAACCTTCACCAGAACCTGACACCTTGATCTTGGATTTCCAACCTCCAGAACTGCGAGAAATAAATTTCCATTGTTTATAAGTCATCCAGACTCTGGTATTTTGTTACAGTACCCTGAATAGACTAAGACACCAGCCACACACGTTTGCTTCATCATCTGTACCAGAATCTCTCTGTTGCTCCTGACCTGGCAAGAGAGTCAAGTGCTAAATGACCTAGCCTCTGTCTTATCTGTAACTAGTGTGACTGGCTTACTTTCAATTTGATGTATTCAGGAAAAAGACTTTTATGGCAGAGAGATGATAGCACAGAAATCAGAGGCTGGGAACAGTGGATGACAATCTTCACCTGCTCCACAAAGCCATCTATACCCATCAATTGTCTACGAAAAGCCTTCAGCCACATGTGGAACCACCTGAAAGTTTGCACAAGAAAGTATATGCAAAACTAAAAGGGACTCTGGACACATATTCCTAAGGTTTTAGAGCTTCCAAATTTCCAAGAAAGACCCGTTTTTGTGAATACAATCTCCTTGGCTATTCTTCTGTTACTTCCTGTCCCCGCATCCCTTGATATTCACATGTCTTTTCCCCATTTATCAGACACACAGATGCAGAGTTCTGCCTAAAGAAGAGTAAGAGTCAATTAAAAGTTTTATTTTAGGATAACTATAAGTCATGTAAACCATTTCTTACTTCACATTTTTTGGGTTAATGCAGAACATTCTATTCATCCTGAAAGCTGAGAGCAAGATGAGATCATTATGCTTTTTGCTTTAAGTAATCATATATAAAACATTAATGTTTTAGACCAATTTTTAAAATTCAGAAAATATAATAATTTTGATACAAGAATCAATCCCTATGCATAAAAAACAGGATTGATTCAACTTTCAACTTTCAAGCTTTAATTTATCTTACAATTATAACATGAAAGGACAAACTAATTTCTCTTTGAAATATTTACCCCATTATACCTTATATTAATATCATATATTAATGAAATAATTGATTACCATTTACTGATGTCTCTATTAACTTTAAACTTTTATAGTCTCAAAAGTTTAGGTCTAAACATAATTAATGTGCTGAGTTACACACTTTAGATAATTTACTTAATAAATCATCTTAAGTGGTTCCCCCCCCACCTACTACCAATAATTTTTCTCTTGCTCTAATATTCTTTCATACCATGTCAAAGCAACATTAAAAAAAACAACAATCAGCTACATTTTACATTTTTATCATTTCTCTACCTCCTATGTATGTCATTAGGAAAATACATTAGTATATATTTATGAGTGACAATGTTTTCTATCAACAAATTCATAGAATAATAAAATGGAAGGGAATGTAAAAAGTCATCTTTTCTCTATTACCTGTATTGCCAAACCTGGGTGTGGGCAGCTGTAGGGCAAGTAAGAACTAGGAAGGTAGTTAGGTGGAGAATGCAAGTATTGATCAAAGAAGGAAGCCTAAGGAGATAGAAAGGATCTATTTAACCCAGCCGAGCCCCAGGAAGTTGTTATATGAAAGCAAGGCAGGATACTTTGAACTCACTGAATGGAAGCCAACCTCAAGATTCAGGAATGTCAAAGACTGAGAGGAACAGGGGTCTCAGCAGTTGTGGCCTTTTGGGACAACATTGTGAGCCCGTGGCTCTATAGTTGAGAAGTTGCTCAAACATCTGGGGGAAACAGAACCTCAGGCAAATGTACATCCTGTAGGAAGAGAAGGCTAAACTTGGCCTTCCACCAAAGCATAGAAAGCTTAGTGAAATTCTCTCTCTCTTTTTTTTTGTAGAGGCAAAGTCTTGCTATACAGATAGTTCAAGACAGTTTTCCAGTCTGAATTTCTTCCAAATATGTTAGACGATGAATCAGGATCACATAAATGATTACAAACAGGCTCTAGAATCAAACTGTCTGGATCCATAACCCTATAACCAAAACTTACTACCTATGGAACATTTGTGTGCCTGTTTCTCCATTTGTGAAATGGTGATCATAACAGCGCCCTACTATGAGTTGATGTTAGGTATGTTGATAGTGTATTACCTTATTAATAGTAGTATTTTATTGTTAACTGAAAAAGACCTGAACCATATAAATATGCAGGGGTGGGAGGGGCGGTATCAAGAAACATAGTTAATTAACCTGGGTGCCTATAATGTTAAACTAGGCGAACCTCTATATTACTTAAAAATATAAAGAAAAAAATTATTAGAGCTATCCCTTTCATGAAAGACACCAGGTGGTCTCCAATAGAGGCCTTTTCCCAAAGTGGGAGTCTGCCTGGCTTCCCAAGCTTCTTTAGCTTCCTGGAGGTGCTGGGTCAAATTTACTCAAGTAATAGTGATGGGGACACGGCAATGAAATGGTAAGACTCCTTTCAATAAAAGGAGCCTTGTTAGCCTGAAGCATTAGAGGAGGTGGTTTAGGCAAATACCTCACAGGCTAAAGAAGAGGACCAGAGCTTATATGCCAGGAGACAGCTAATATACTGCTGGAGAGTCGGGTTGACCGTCATTCACCCATGTAGGGGTAGCTTAAGGACAGTCAGAAGAGAGAAAGAGTAGTTGCCCAGCAAACTCCAACTGAGAAGAATTCCTTTAGGGGAGGGCCTTTTGTGGGAGGGGAGGCAGTACAAGTGAAAACATGCAACAGAAATTGCATAGTTTTTTGACTATGTGATCTTAAGGGAATCCCTTACATCTTGAAGCCCCAGGGTCCTCATTTATAAATTAGGGATAAAAGTAGTACTTACCCACAGTTGCTGTGAGGATTAAATGTGTAAGTGTCTATAAAGCATTTAGCAGAAGCTTAGCAGAGAGTAGATGCTCAATAAATGTTAGCTACTAAAACAATCTGTCCACACCAAGGTAGCCATTCAGTAATGAGGACACCCAGGACGTGTTGTCCCACATCCTTTGAGCATGGGGAAGACGTGAATACTGATTGTACTAACCAATTCCAAGGGTGTTGCTGGTGCTCCCTAATGAAGGCACTAAGTCCAGACTTCAACAGCTCCCCAGATGGCAGAGGGTGTGGTACACTAACTGCAATATCTTTTCAAGGTGAATTCCTGCCTCACTACAAACGATCACAAAATGAAATTGTGCAAAAAACAGTGTCCGATAGATCCAGAGGGGTCTGAATCACTTAGGAAATGGTGTTGGTTCAAAGTCTGTCTCTATGTGGAATGCATGAACGTTGTGCCACTAAACCCTGAACAGTCTGGAAGGCCAGAACAGAACTTGATAAAAATGAAACAAGCCAGACTGAGAGATCAGGACACTCCTGGAAACTGGACCTGCCCCCTGGAGTGAAAAATTAACATGATGAAATAATCAGCCCCATGATGTGACAGAATGTAATCACAGAGATGGGACACTGAGATCTAGTGTCCTGAGAACACGGTGGTGGTGGGAGAGTCACTGTTCACAAGTATGGCAAGCGTGGGAAGCCAGAGATAATGGGTATATGGAACTGAGCACTCGATATGGACAGGCAGCCTTCCATGCCAAATGCTGGATTATCCTGGCTGGAATAAGGGTCCCAGTTACCAGGTCTATGCAAAAGACTGAACTCTGAAAAGCCTCATAAGCTATAGCTTGGGGCAAGATTTAGGGAAGGTAGGTGTTACATCACCAGGTTGTCTAGAAGCAGTTTCCAGGAGCCTAATACAAAGTCCTTCTACTTCTTTTAAGCCTTAAGACTATGGAGAGCCTTACAGACTCTGAGCTCAAAGCTAAATTTTAGGACCAGTGCTTTTGCACTTATCCATTAAAAAATATAGATAAAAATTGGAATACTTAATTGCCCTGAAGGCAGCTTGGGAACCAAGTTAGCCTTTCCTCCTGTGACAGAAGTCTGTGGAAGTGGTCCTGGATAGTTAGCACAGTCTTCCCTTCTCAGTGTTGGAACCAATATCCCAATAAAAGTTACCTTAGGTAACTCATTTGTCTCTCTCCCAATCTGTTTAAAGTTGCAAGGACAAGCTTACAGTACATGGTTTCCACTTTGTCTTAGGATGGGCAGCATTCACCTGCATTTGGAAGAGGTACCTGAACTTTTACAGGTTGAGTTCAGTTTCCTCTGATCATCCTAGAGTGATGGTGATCAAGACATTTCTCCCAGTCTCAGGTGATAGTATCTAGGTGATACTAATATTGATGGGTTGAGAGAATGATTTGAAACTGCAGAAGCCTTGGTATCTGTGTGGATTTGCATGGTTCTGTCTCTGTCTGTCTCTCATAATAACTCCTTAAGAATCTAATGAAAATTACAGATTATTACCCTAAAAGAGACCCTTGTATAAAATTTCAGGTCTATAGAAGCCTGTCAATGAATTCCAGGTTAAGAACTCATACAGCACAGATAGGACCAGCAAGAACAGGTTTTAGGTTTTGGGCTTTCTTTTTTGAAATATAAACTTTACTGTATTTAATGTATTGTGTTTGCTATTTGTTTCCCTGATTTACTCCAAAAAATCTTTTGGAGCTACAAAGACTTTAAGATGTACTTTTCTTTCTGTTCCAAGATCCACGGGATGTCATTATATTTGGATAATTTCAATAACCTCTGGAATTGTGTGTTATTGAAACACATTTTACTAAGCATCAGCTACTTGTCACAATTCTCTGCTCTCCTTGGTACACTTGCTATCTCTGCTCTCTTGTGACACGATTCTTTCAGGCTATCGGTATACTGATGCATTAGCATACAAATCTAGTAGCACAGAATATTTAAAGCAAAAGTCCTACAAAACTTATAAGAAATGGAGGAAATTTAGCAATTAAATGTTGCTGTCATTATTAAGGCAATCTAGAATTTAATTCATAAATGTTAGTCAAGATTTTATTCATCTCATAACATAATTACTATGCAACTTGAACCCAGTACCTTACTTTTTCTCCTTTTTTCACTTAAGTATGTAGAAACATTTGTAACTTATATGGCAACTTTTATTTTGGATCTAGAAGGCAACACCTTCAGGTTTCAAATTTGCTTTGTAAATTGCTCATTCTTAGAAATGGTGGACATATTTTACACTATCTGAATAATAATGAACAATGCTGCTCAGTGATTTATAACTCTAAGAGCTTTATAATTTGATTTATGAACATTTCTCAAATTTTCCATTGGCAGCTCATACAACTATGAGTAAATTTTCTGGCTAAATGACTCAGTGTTTTGCTGCATGACCAATCCCACACTCAATGTGGAAAGTATATAAATGAATTCTATTGCTTGTAGATAATAAATGACTACTTTCTAAAAACTGTCTGCAAAGCATTATAGAGTATATGAATTCAATTATATTGATATTTTAAACTATCAAACTCGTTTTTGAGAAGTAATGCTCACAAAACCCCCACCAAAAAACCACATAACATTCTTCCTACAGTACTATCATAGATTCTACAACCCATAGGATAACAAATCCTAAATTAGGCTCTAAAATTTCTAAATGGTTAAAAGAACAATTTGGAATGATTCCATTTAAAATATTTTCTTATAAAATATTTCTTATGAAAATATATTTTTATTATGGAAAAATGAATATGAAGTCCTTTCCCAGGGAATATTTGCTGAAAATAATATTTGATATTACTGCAAATAACAACTGTTTTTCCTTCAAAAAATAAAAATTTAAAAACACAATAGTGATCCATCCACATGATGGCTCCCTTGATTCTGGTGGTTGGAAATTGCCTCTAAGATTACATTAGATGATGCAGGTTCTTCCACATGATGTAGTTCCTTTACCTTTCAATCCAAGAACATGTATATTGTTGACACAGGTCCTGGTCTCAAACTGTCATGGAAAACCACTTGGGAATAAACAGGCCATAGAATACATTTCCTCAGATTCCTCTTAATTCCTTTTATGCTATTTAATTCTGAGAATAAAAAAACGTCACCTAGGAATAACTAGGTTACCAGTCCAAAATCAGTATGACTTATTTCTAATAATTTATTGCTAGAATCATTTGTACCTAAACTTTCTGTTTGCAAGGGGGTAATATTTCAATGTAATGTCCTTGCATGATTACCAGTTGGGTAATTCACTCACTTCCATATAGGCTTGTAATAAACGCTAACAGACAACCTGGGATATACTCCAAGGTTTTCCTTATCTTTTTCCCCAAATCATTCTTCTAATCTGAGTATTAGTAACCAGGGCGAGTGGAGAGGAGACCATGGGCAGGGAGTCATCATAACTAGTTAGGGTCAGTTTTAACTCTGAAAAGTCAAAAGCAGCCTGAGAGCAGAAAAGAACCAGTCTGGGGGACATTAAGATGAGTTAAAACAAATAGCTAAACCACAAATGCCCAGGAGAATGTCCTCTTCGCCCCTTTCTTCATCTCTTAATTTCTCTCCCACTGCTGGTTCCCTCTACCAAGTTCCACGGAACTTATTCGAGAACTCCTATTCTGACAAAAAGACCTTTATTGGCCTCTAGTCAGGCTTTAAATTGCATTTCTCCTCATCCCTTTTAAACTCCAAAGATTGTGGACAGCGCCTCTCCTCTTTTTCATCTACTTTATCCTCTTCAAACCATTAGTCTGGCTTTCGCCTCTTCCACTACAACAAATCAATTCTCTGGAATCTTTCCAAAGGTCTCCTAGTCACCAGTATGCAGTCCTCACCCTTTTTAACCTCCAATTTGTGCATTTGTTGTAGTAAGCCACTAAACTGGAACACTGCTCACTAGGCTTCCATGGTCTTGCCTTCTGTTTTCCTTTTCCAGTCCACAACTGGAAACTATCTCCAAACTTCTGATTCTAATTCTTTTTTAGTTTCTCTTCCTTAGTCATTTCCTCCATTCCTATGACTTCAACTATAATTTATGTTGATGACTCCTGTCTCTGGTTCTGACCTCTCCACCCATATTTCCATGGGCTTACTGGATAATTTCAAATGGATGTCCTGACATCTCCACCTCAGTGGGTCTAAAACTGTTTGTCATCTTCTCCTGCAAAACTGTTTCTCCTAGTTCAAAACTCGAGTCATCCGCAATTTCTCCCTTTCTTTTAATTGGTCATTACATAGCTTAGGGTGGAGACTTTTCTTCTTTCTGATCTATAAATTAGGTATTTGTGCCACAACGTCCAACCTACCTCAAGGGAAGTCCTACAGATATTTCTCCATTTTATTAAAGCTCCTTACTCTTATCTTTGGGAGGTGAAACGACTTCATGATGAGGTAAACTGGGGAGAGCCCGCCAGCCATTAATGGGCTGAAATATAAAAGGTCCCTTCTTACACATGGTCCTACCTCTTGCTCACTCGTGCAGAATGCCTTGTGGATTAGACAGTGCCAGGCTCTTAGCCTCTGGTCTCCAGGTAAGAGGGAGTACAGGTAGGGTTGCTTCCTGCTCTGTCTGAGAAGGACTATAGAGTTGACCCTTAAACAACACAAGACGTTGGGCACCAACTCCCGATACAGTTAAAAATCCACATATAACTTTTGAATCCCCCAAAACTTAAGCACTAATAGCCTACTATTGACTGGAAACATTACTGATAACAAATAATTGATTAACTCATATTATGTATGTTAGATGTATTATATATTATATTCTTACTGTAAAGTAAGATAAAGTACTTAAAAATCATAAAATACATTTACAGTATTAAAAAAATCTGTGTGTAAGTGGACCTATGCAGTTCAAATCCATGTTTTTAAAAGGTCAACTGTAGTTCTTCAGTTATGACTGGGGAGAGGGACATGCTGAGTCAGGGGAAAAGGAATAAGATGCCCCATTTTGGCCTTGGGTCTAAGCCATATTCTGCAATCTCACTTTACCTGAGTAAAGTTAATATTTTTAATTTCGTTTTGGTTCTTTGTGTGTGTTCTCAATTTAGTTGAGAATCCAAAAGAAAGAAGGGCTGCATGATGGATCATCTTCTACATACTCGATACAAAACTCTCTTAACTATTCTCCTGAACTCATTTGGCTTCTATTGGGTGACAGTGCTAACTCACTATGATAGAAAGTAAAAAAAATTATATATACATTTCCATTTTGATTTTTCATTTCTTGGTGTGAAGATTTGGCCAAAAGCCTACTTCCTCCACTCCTAACCCCAAACTTAAATTTTTTGTGACTTTGATACAATGTCAATTATTCTTTTTAAATGAAAATCTACCAGGAAAATGATGTATGAATTCTACTAAATTAACTTCCAAAAAGGATTGATTGGCTGATTTAATATTTATTGAATTCCACAATGCATTAGGCATCACAGAAATACACAGAAAGAAGCGATTAATAACGTGCCATTATTTGGAAAAGGAAATGATAAATTATCAACAAACAAATCAGAAAATAATAATGGATCCTAAATACTAAATTCATTCAATGATCAGGTTTGCTTATTCATATCCTTGAGATAACCGATTGAAAGAACAGAAATGAATGCATCTAAATATAAATATCTATAATCCTACTGCATGGCAGTTAAGCATTTGCTGGCCAAGAGAGATAAACGATGTTCTTGTGTGCACTTGAAACTTATAAATGGCTGCAGTAAGACTCAGGATGATAACAATTGTGCTAAAGTAATTGCTCAGAAACCCATAATTGCTATTTTGTTGCTTTTTGTTAAAAATGTAGAGTTTGGGGTAAATTGGTTACTATGCTGTGTTTGTGGTCTTAGACATGTTTCAAGGATATTTAGACCATTTCCACTCACTCACAAATTTTAGTCAGTGAGAAATATAAAGTAAAGATGACCTTCCTAAATTCTGTTAGTTATTTCTCCCAATGTTTGCAGAAGGTTAATTCAGTGTTGTTGTTTTAAATTACTCCACTAGGCCACTGTGAGTAGATGCACTAAGAATTCTTCCTTTCCTGCTGTGCCACACATTGCAGGCTCTCAGGATTCTCACCAATAACCCCTGCACAGTGGACAGGAATACAGTCTCTCACTTCAGGGCCCTGTGGTATTGGGAAACCTTTAAGCAATGGGCAAATGATACAGTGCTTCTCCCAGCCCCCGAGTGCTAGGGACCTGGGAAGCCTCTCCTGACTTGCAGTGCAGCCTACACTCTGATATCCTACTTTATACAACATCTGCAAGGAAGATCTTTCCACCTTCAACTCATGACTGAATGAGACGCAACATGTCAACAATTCTAATGTTTTGTTTTAGGAAACAAGCTGTACATTAGAAAACTTAATCCATTGTTTCCCATGTTTATGAACCTGGCATTTGAGAAATGCATTAGGCAATGCTTTTTGAGTTTCCTTTAATGCTTACACATGGTAATATGTTAAAGGTCGTTAAGACCATCAGTAGTTAAGCTTTTATGCAGAGCTGTGCAGTTGATTTTGTATCGTTAAAAAACATCACTAATTTGAGGATCCTTCAAGTAAATAATAAAACTTAAGTATTGTCATGGATTCTTTTTCAGAATTTTACGTGACGTTTTCATGACACCATTTCTTCGGTCTCTTAAATATTTCAGAGTCTACCTTAGTAGTTATTAGAAACTCCACAAATGCAGTAATGTGCTACCTTGCCATTATAATTTGTTTCCTTATGCGAGTAAATAAAACAAAACGAACAAAAACAGCCCCACACAGCATTGCTTTGGGAACAGCATAACACAGTACCGCACCTGGCCGACGGGCCAAGGCCACAAGATGCTGCAGACTGCGGCAGCAGCGGCTTCTTTGCCAGGTGGCGGTGGCCATCCACAGAAAGGCGCACTGCAGCTCTCCCGCCATACCTTCTGCGTTGGCATTGCACCAGTGACCACTGTAAAATCTCCCGACCATCAACTACAATACAATTTTTGCTGGTTATGAAGAAATGGGAGGGGGCAAGAGGGAGGGATAAGGGAGTGTGTGCATTTTAAGTGTGACAGATCATTATTTCCTCACACCCCCGAAAACATTTTCTTCTCAAAATATTTTCCAGCCAATTCATTTGCCAGTTCTCTAAATCTGAAATTGCCTCTCCCTCTAAATGCGCTAAACGAGTCAGCTTTTACGGTAAACGCATGGATACAAGAGAACCTAAAGAGCCCATTTCTCGGCTGCGAAATAGCACCAAGTTTGGGGGTGGAACAGTTCACGTCTGCAGATCTGAGCGTTCTATTGGAGAGCGCTCCAGTTCACAGGCGCTTGGATGGGTGGGCCTCCCGTTCCTGGAGGACCCCCATTCCCAGGAAGGCCCTGCCCGGCGTTCACGCTTAAGCGTGCGAGGAACCCCCCTGCAAGCAATAGCTCACCCGGCTGCATCTTCCAAAGCCCCAACCTCGGGGCGGAGCGCAGGGAGGTGGGAGGTTGGGGGTAGCACCGCCTGGAGGCTCCCTCAGCGCCTTACGGATTTCCCCCTGGCTCCTTGGCGCCCCCTGACGCCGGGCTCCCCAGAAATTCGGCCAAGGGAGGCTGGATAGGTAGAAGCACCAAGCGTCGGGGAGCTGAGAGGCACACGGTCCGTGCACCCGCGGAATGCACGGACTGAAGGACGGCCCCGCGGGAGGGCGCTGGGCGCTCAGGCCCGA
>NW_011889041.1:388885-398771 GCF_000151845.1 Pteropus vampyrus
CAGACTGATGGCCTAGTAACCTCCTGCCATATAGGATGTCTCCCACTGAATTCGAGGCATTTGGAATGTGCCTTCCCGACCCTTGCCCCCACCCCTCAGGTTAAGTCATCAGTAACTCTGCAGATGAAGAACGGAGAGTTAAATGAAGTCTCGGTTTTCTTTTTTCTCTCCAGATGCTGTTATGAGATCACACCACTTTCGTTCTGAGGTAATTTATTTAGCGCGCACGCTCAAGGTCAGAAGATGCTCTCTTAACTGAGTACCAATATTAATCATATGCGTGTTAAGGAAACAGTAGGGTATTGAATGGCGAGCATACTACCCACAACCGAACAACAATTTTAGCAAATTTCTTGTGCTGTAGAGCCTCTGTACAAGATGGGGAAAGACAGCCTGTAAAGACACTATGGACCTTAGAAAACTTAGCCCCGGGGTGAATCTCAGCTTCATTTGCCGCTGGAAGCTTTCTGGGTACTGGATGGAGTTGTTCACGTAGATATCCGACAGCAGAGAAGAGCTTTTAGGAAGTTAGTGTAAAGCAATTTGATTTATATGCGTTTCGTTTTAGACTTTCAAGTTTATATTTCTATTCACTCATGAAGCTCTGTATTTTATTGGAGCCATCTAATGATTTTTGCAAAGCGATGGTGGTGGTGATTAGGCTTTATTTGATTGTGTGTGCTAGCTTCTGTGCTCAAAATGTGGACCATCCTTCCATGAGCTGGTGGGGTGGTGCAGAGATTATGTGGGACTGTGGGACTGCTGTAGGACCGGACCCACTGAAGATAGAATAAAACAAAACAAAAACATAAGCTCTCCCTGACCCAGCATTTTTTCATGAGTTTCCAGGCCAACCCTACTTAGTGTGAGATAATTTTCCATCTTTTTGAGAGTTTCACACAGCCAGGCTTGGAGGTTACTGGTACCAATGTTTGTTGTGGTTTACCTATCTTAGCAGACTTCACAGTTAGACACCATCTATGTACTTGCCATTTACCTAAGAAATTATTTCACATTTCATTTCATTGGTTAATCAGATGTTTTATTGCAACCTAGAGGTTTTGTTGGACTCCGGTTGCTTGAAAGCTTTAACTGCATTATTATAACATCATTATAATGTTGTACAATGAGTAATTCTTCTGCATGTAGCCCTGGAGGGTGAGAACTCTGTGCTTAATTTAAGATACATAAGAGAATAAATTAACTAGTCAGTAGAAAATTCTTTAACTTCTCAGTACCTCAATTTCCCCATATGTAAAATAAGACCAATAGTACCTGTCAGGGCTATGGGGGAAGGTGAATTTGGGGTTAAAAAGAAATAAGGAAAAAAAAAAATCCCACTTAATTCATAGTAGGTATTCAGTACTGGGTACCTATCATTACATTTTGTAAAATTGAATTTAAAATGTGTAAAAATAAAACATCTGTTTGCAAATTTTAGTCTTATTAAATCAATTCAAATTTATGGGAAATGACATAAACCATGCCTGTTATGAAGCAACACTTTTTGAAAATCTAATGAATTTAATGGAATAAACCATATAGATGTGACAAAAAATAAATAATGGCGAGGGTGCAAACATCAATATTTAGGATTTTGATTTTAAAAAGAGATTACCAGTTTTATACATATAAGTAATAGAATCAGAATAATCTGTTATGTATTATTTTATTTGCCATCAGGTGTTTTAGCTAAAGCATAAACAGGAAAAAAATGAGTGAGAGCTATGTCTTGTTTAGTTATCCCTCAGTTAAGAATTTGACCTGAGTTTGCATTTGGTTAGGAAAGCTGGGAGCTGTTGTTTAATACCTTAACTTATTTCACAAGATTTCTGGTACAGTTTGACATCCTGTTTGTACTTCACATCGCCTCACCTGCTAGACTGTGAGCTCCTTGAGGGCACGGACCATCTTGTTTAGGGGTGCATCCCCACTGTGGTATAGTGGGTTCTTGAATGAATGAAAAATTCTTCCATGGGGGCCAGTTCCTGTAATTGGGTAAATAGGACTCAGAGATGGGCAGAAAAGAAAAATGCACATTTTCAGAACATTGTTCATAATTCAACGTTTTCTGAATCTTAGCTCTTATTTTATCTTTCTAGGCTTTTAAAAATTGCCCTGTATTAAAAATGTAAGTCACTGATTGTAGCAAATGGATTTGATTAGATATTTTTTCCCCTCAGAAAATCAAATGCAAAATTAGTTTAATTTGTTGATAGGCTACCCATGTTCCTTTTCGTACCAAGTTCCTTTGATAAACCACTCAAAAGATGTTATTTCACAAGTGAAAATCCTGAGACTGTGTTGCATGAGAATGTCATATTTTATTACTGTTTTATGTTTACTACAAATGGAACATTTTCCTCTTAAGGATAACATAGGGGATTTTTTCTTTTCCCTTTCTATCAAAATGCCATTTCCTTCAGGACTTTCTCCTTGAGAAATACCTCTGACTTTTTTGGATTCTATCATATTTTAAAAATTAGAATTTGAGTAGCATAATGGATATTCTTGTTGCTGTTTTTTAGCAGTAGCTGCTGCAGAATAATTAATTATAAAAGGAAAGGTTTTTATTTTCTGACAAGTCCTAATCATACTGAGCTAAGAAGTTTATGTTTTCTCGTTCCTCATTTCAATCTCAGTAAGTGGGTAATTCACCCTCAGCATTTCCATAGTGGTCAAATGAGGAAAATGAGTTTAGGATCTGCTGACTCATTTCGAAATGTGAAATTGTTTTGGGAAAGCCCTTGAACACATGAAGAAGTTCGGTTAGCACTTTGCTGCTTTACTTGGCAGAGGGTATTGCTTCTGCTACCCACACGCCTAGTTGGGAAGGAAATTTCAGGATGTTCATTCCCAGGTAGAGAAATACTTCTTGAGGGAGGAAAACCATGTCATTAGGACCCAGTTTGCTTTGGGAAAGTTCTGCAGCAGGGAAGAAAGCCACATTACTCTCATCTGAGGAGCTCCAGCTTTTTTCTCCTCGCTATGGATATAATCGACTCATTTCTCCACCTCAGTTTTTCTTCCTGAAAGTAGAAATAAATAATGTAGATGTTTATAAAGTGTTTTGGAAATATAACCACCAACAACCCTTTTTATTTTCACTTACTTGTAAACTTGTCTCTACCAGCTTTTTAATAGTCCTCTAAGTTTTAATAATTAGCATATGAGAATATGAAATTATTAATTCATCTAGTAACAGTTGAACAGTATAACCCCAATTCACTGACAGAGAAAAAGGCCCAATTAGATAAATAGAAATATGTATTTTGTGTATGTAGATAAAGAACTGGTACGGTTTTTGTTTGTTTGGTTTTTAGTCCTAAACAGCTAATGAAGACATATGATTTCACACTCTTATAGGACACAGTTTAGAAACCAAGTCTTCATTCTGGGTGTCTAAGAAGTGCACTTTTTTTTGAGGATTTATATTTTGTTTTATGCTGTGATTTTATACAATTGTTAACTGTTACCCTAAATTCTTGTGGTGAAAATCGGGCAGAGACAATCTTGATTTTAAGGAAATTTCAGAAAGTGATATGGGTAATTGAGGTACCATTAGATTACAAGTAAGTGTCTTGGGAGTACTTCAGGAGACTGCAGACAATTAGAATGCCCTTTGAGAATACCCAGAGTGAACAGTGGTAAGTGATCCCTATTCATCAGCTCAGTGGAATAAGGGAAGCCTTGTTTGATAAAAGGAGGGGGAAGAGTGTGTTTTATGTCTATCAGGATTTGAGTAATTACCTTCACTTCCCATTTCAGGTAAAGGAACTAAAAGAGTTAACTCAAGTTAAACAGTTCCTGAAGAGTCACATAGCAAGAAAAAGACTGAGTAAGACAAGAACTCCCTGGTTACATTTTGTCTGCTCTGTGGTGTTCAAGTGTGTCACTCACAGCTCAGAGAATAATATGCCCCAAATTCTCAATGAAAGAGAGAAGCTAAGTTGGATGAATTTTTAGTGGATATTCCTTATAAGGCTGAGTAGGCAAATCCTTTAGGTTCTTACAGTGATTATCCAAGTTATCTTAGATGAGGATGGTCCACATAAACCCTCTTGGCTTCATTACGGTTCCAGTGTTACTGTACCAAACCATGGAAGAATGGTCAGTAAAATAACTGTATGTCACAGCTTCTCTTTAAATTTGCATCTTTCATTAAGAATTATTCAATTTAATGGATTAGAGAAAATCATAATTTATTATTTAGCTTTCTTTTTACAAATAGGTTATCTTTATAAATAAATTCTTTGCCTAGAGTTAAATTCCAGGTCTAAATTAATTTGCACTAATTAAATCAGTCTTAATTTGAACCCTACACATGATATAGTGTTCATGTAGTGTCACCCAATTATTTTAAAAATAAACACTTTCATTTTTAATTATGTACGAAGTACAATATTAAATACTAGGGCTAACAAAGGGTCTGAGGTATAGCCTCTGCCCTTGGTGATTAGTTCTAGGTCACTCCCAATATCAGTGCTGAAATTTTATAGGTACTGGTTTCTTCTGTTACAGTAACTGAACTGCTGTGCGGTTTCCAACTATGAGTCACAAATGTGATGAGAGCATCAGAAGCCGAGGTGTACAAGTACAGCCAATACATTTGTAAAAAAATTCACCCTAGTTACAGAGTCAGCACTACCATATAATTTACCCTGACTTTAGCTACATGGCAACAAAACAGAATGCTGAAAGGAAAAAAAGAAGAAAGGGAAAAAACTCACTTTTTTTCATGCATCCAAGCTAATTAATCTAGATGTAGTCTAGATGAAAGTTGAAACAAAAGCTTTTCCAGAGAAGTTTGAATCTTTGTCTCACCGTTAGAGTCAAGAATGACTTTTTGAGATTTGGATTACAAAATAGAACCAGGCTAACAATAGAGGATTGGTTTAATGAAAGGAATATAGGAATAAAAGTTTAAAATCCTTATTTTGGGTTCCAGCTCTGCTATTAACTAACTGTGATTTCTGTCAAGTCTCTTAGTGTCTCTGAGACTTGCACTTGGTGTTCTCACTGGTAACATGAAGATATTTGAAGCTCCTTCCAGAAGCAACAGGCCACATTTCTGCTATGTGCAAGCATCATGCTAAAAAGGCAATTTGGAAAACACAATTCCTGCTTTCTAGGAGCTTAAGGCAGGCAAAGATAAAAATATAATTAGCACAAATACCATGTAACAAATTATGTATAGAAAAGGAATGGTTGGAATAGTTCCAATGAAATGATTGTTTCTAGCTGGAGTAATCAGAGAAGCCTTCAAAGAGGCTTATGCTGAAGCATGCAGTAGGTAGTACCTGGCTAGACAGAGAGTGAATGAGAGCAAATCTTCAGGCCACTGGAATAACATGAAAATAGGGAAAGATTTAATAAGGTGCATGCCTTTTTTCAGAGCTCAGAATACACCAATATAATTAGAATGAAGTGTTCTTGAGATTGCATAAAAGAATATGGAACTGGAAATATGACTAGGTACCAGCTACAATAAAAATAATTTTTGTATATTACTTCACAGTTGACAAAGACCTTTGATATAACATTATTTTATTTGAACATCTTAGGAGAGCACCTGCTGTGAGCACTGTCAAGAGAAGCAAAAACTTGCCTTTCATTTCTTTTCTAGCAACTATAGCAAAACAGCCTGATCACTCTTTTTTTTTTCACTCTGAAGGACAATGAAAAGTTGTGGCCTCTGCTCTAGAGGCTTGGGAAAATGACTCACTGTGGGCCTTTCCAGTCACCCTGAAACTGCACTTTTGCAGAGTGCCATGTTTTTTAGGTCCAATGCACAAACACCACTGAGTTACATTTTGATTGCGACACCATATGTTCAGGGATTTGTGACAACCTGCTCATCTCTTTAGTGTGGTCATAACAAATCCTCATGTAAAGTATAATAAATTTACAGGTATTTAATTATGTGCAAGGTCCTTTTTATCAGTTGCAAAATACATTACAGGTTTTTCAAAGTATTTGGAATGTGCGTATGTGCATTTAAACTTATCCCTTGAAAATTTCCCTTCCACAGTAATTACTCTAAATGTTTATGTCCTCCTAAAATCCCCAAGGTTACTCCTTCACCCTCAGCCAGTGACCTTAGTCTCTTAAATCACAGAGAATGTCAATGCCATGAAGTAATAGCACATTAAACTTCTTGCCCCTACAAACTAAGCAGCATCATAAACTTCCCTCCCAGTCCAATGGAAAATTCATTTGTTCTCCATACTAATATTTTATGCTTATGTCGTGAATTCCTTTTTTCCCCTTCTCTTGGGGCTGTTGTTCCATTAGTCTTCCCCTCTTTTATCTTCTATTGCATGCTCTCTGCTGGCTCCTTTCCCTTATGTATAAATATCACATATGCCTCCTTTTGAAATCAACAATACAAACCTCTCTATACCACCAGCTCTTTTGGGCAAGAGGAGTTACCTGAGACGTTTATTTGTCATCTCCTATTCCTCACCTCTCATTTATTCCTCAACTTAGTATAATCTGGCTTTCGCTGCTACTACTTAAAATCACACACTAAGCGCACTGGTGATTTCCAAATTACTAAATCAGATACTTCAGTCTTTAACTTAATTGACCTTTCTTATATTTGACACTGTTGGCCACTGATTGCTTCTTGAAACTCTTTCTTCCAGGTGTTTGGACAACACCTCTTTTCTGGCCATGGGTCCCTCTGTTCTGGCACTGGATCATCTTCCTATTTATATGTTGATATTCCCAAGGTACTGCCTTGGGCTTAATTTTTTAAACAGTTTTATTGAGATATAATTCACATACTATGCAGTTTATCCATTTAAAGTGTACAATTCAGTGATTTTTAGTATATTCTCAAGGTTGTGCAATCATCACACAATTTAATTTTAGAACATTTAAATTAGCTCCAAAAGAAACCCCAGACTCGTTATCATTTGCTCCCCATTCTACTCCTTCTCCCCCAAACCCTAGGCAACCACCAATATTCTTTTTGTCTTAATAAATTTTCTGAGTCTTATTTTTGCTCACACTATTCAAACTTTACTTGTAGGATCACATCATACTTTCTGTTTTAGGTTATCCCCATATAATGGTTACTCTGAAATCTGTAGCTCAAATCCAGACTTCATCTTAACCTCTAAATACAGAGAGTCAACTGCTTTTTCATTATTTTCTCATTATGTACCATAGGTACCTCAAAATCAGTGCTGAACTCAACAATCACTCACCATATCTGCACCTGTTTTGGAGAAAGGTGCTACCGCTGCAGTTGCTCAAACTAGAAACCTAAAAGATATGACAGACAACTTCCTTATCCATCCTGCCCTTTTTTCTCTTTTAAATATCTCTGGGGTCTGCCTTCCTTAATATCCCCATTGCAGTTATCTTGGTTCAGGCCCCATAATAAAACTCCAGACAAGTCTCCTTGCTTCCGCATCCCCAATCCATACATAGTAATTTAATAAGGATCATTCTAAAATACAAATTAATTATTAAAACTTTTATCTATCATGGAGACATTCAGATTCAAGTAATCTCAGCAAGAAGTCTAGAGATGCTGCAGGCTTTGCTTGAATAGCTCTACTGTGTCATTACCGGTGTATTGGATAATCCTGGCCTTTCTTTCAGTAATTGCAGCTCCAGAGAGCATGCCCAAATTCAAAGAGGGAAGAAGGGGAAGGAGCAGAGGCAGCCAAGGATGGATATTCACCAGGAAATTGAAATCTTTGCTAGAAGCATTTCCAGTTAGATTTCTTCTTACACTTGACAGGTCAAAACTGTGTCACAGGTCATCTCTTACACCAAGGGAAGTTTGGGATATGGGCTGATTTTTCCTAGCATTTGCAGTAGAGATAGGCAAGGAAGAAAAGATTGGGTAAGCCATATTCCTCTCCTACTTAAAATCCCTCAGTAGTTTCCCACTTCTCTCGAGGTAACAAAGTTCAGCCTTCATAATATATCAGAGGGATCCCTATACTGATGTCCTTGTGACAGTTCTAGTCTAACCATTTGTCCATATTTCTTGTAATTCTCCAAGCAGACCGTGACCTTTTAGGATTATTATTTTTGTCCTTAGTATTTCCAACCAAGAAAACCTGTCTTTCTCTTCCTTTCCTTTCTTTGCCCACTCACCCCAACCAAAACAAAAAACAAAACTTCAAAAACCCAAATCTTGGGCACAAAAGGCTAACTCCTGCTCATCCTTCAAAACCCAGTTCATAGGTCATCTTCTCCAGGAAACTATCTTAGTTCTTTCCTCATAATCATAATTGAGTTTTTTGTTTGTCTTTCCTACAAGACTATATCTTGAAAGTCCAAAGCTCTAGTTTTAGCTCATTGTATGGCATAGAGTAAAGCTCTGTAAATGTTTGCTGAATGACTGAATGTTTGACATTTTCTCTAAGTTAGTTTAATTCTCAATTCTCATGGATTCTGTAACTTTCCAGATATTCTCATATCCCTCTTTACTTAAGGGGAAATAGACAGATGCTTTTCACTTTTTATTTCAGACATACTCACAGTTATGCCTTAATTAACATCCTGTGTTTACTTTGAAAATACACACTTTTAGAAATGAGTTGAAAATATTCTGACATTTTTATTCGTATATTGAAGAGAGATATTTATATTTTGATGTGAGAGTTTTGAACAAAAGTTTTAGTATTTGATGTTTTCATTTCAATTTATAATCTGAAAAAAATCAGTGTTAAGTATATTCTGAATTATCTTATAACCAATTTACCTTATCACTAGTATTGCGATCCAGTTCCAATGCCTGAATTTCTGTTTTGTTTATAATCAGACTATTGCTAAGTGGTATTGCTTTAACTGTCATGATCTTAAGAGAAAAAATTAGGGGCAATTTTAATGTGTAATCTATGTGTTCATGTCTGAGAGCTAAATGGTGTGCTTTGGTAATCTTTGTTCAACTAGTTTTGAGAAATGTGTTGGTGAATTTGAATAAAGAGCATCAGAAATGCCAAATATCAAGGTAAATATAAAATAGTATTTTATTCCTCTTAATTTTTTTAAAAAAATAAATAATTGTTTAAAGCACAAATTATAACATTGTCTTGTAGGGTTTATAAAACAGGTAGGTATATGACAGCTATAGTGTACAGAAGTACAGGAGAATAAATGAACTTCCTATATGATTGTAAGGTTTCTACATTTTATATGAAGTGGTGTATTAACTCTAAGTATAATGAAAAGTTAAGGATGCATATTTTAATTCCCAGAGAAACCAATGCAAAATAATGCATAATAGACAAACCCGAATTAAATTCTAAAAAATATCCAAATGATTCAAAGAAGGAAGGAACAAGGGAACAAAAGAACAACAGCAATGACGAAAAAAAAAAAAACAGGCAGACTGAAAATAAATAAGATGGTAGACTTAAATCCAATCATATCAATAACTACATTAAATATATTCACTTTGTAACAATTACACAATCAGAATGGCATCCAGAAAAAAAAAAAAGCAACAAACATTTTCTTTCTCACTCCCTTGTAGGTCTCTGGCTGATCTAGGCTGAGCAAGGCTAGGATAGGCTTTAAATTGTTGTTTGAAACTAGGTTTTCCTTACATTTTCTTTATCCTCTTTAAAGCAGCTATTACCTCGAGCCTTTTTTCTCACCATGGAATTCAACATTCGAGACTGTCCATTTCCAGCAAGCACATCTCATGCCTTTGCCTGAATTAATAGAGATGATAAGTGAGCAGGGTTATTCTTTGGTGAAAAAATTTGAATAAATATGAAAAGTTAGAAGACATTAGAAATAATGTTACATCTATAAAATATTAGTGTATTTTAAATAACATAAAATCTGAGAAAAAATTTAATTTCATTTACTGTTTAGTGTTCGTGAAGTTTTTTTCATAAAATTATTTTCTAAT
>NW_011889041.1:398821-402062 GCF_000151845.1 Pteropus vampyrus
AAAAAAAAAAAGCAACAAACATTTTCTTTCTCACTCCCTTGTAGGTCTCTGGCTGATCTAGGCTGAGCAAGGCTAGGATAGGCTTTAAATTGTTGTTTGAAACTAGGTTTTCCTTACATTTTCTTTATCCTCTTTAAAGCAGCTATTACCTCGAGCCTTTTTTCTCACCATGGAATTCAACATTCGAGACTGTCCATTTCCAGCAAGCACATCTCATGCCTTTGCCTGAATTAATAGAGATGATAAGTGAGCAGGGTTATTCTTTGGTGAAAAAATTTGAATAAATATGAAAAGTTAGAAGACATTAGAAATAATGTTACATCTATAAAATATTAGTGTATTTTAAATAACATAAAATCTGAGAAAAAATTTAATTTCATTTACTGTTTAGTGTTCGTGAAGTTTTTTTCATAAAATTATTTTCTAATGTATAATTACAAAGTAATAAGACTTTATTTTATTTAAAAGTAACATTCAGACAACTCCAAGAGTCATGATTAAGATAAGCAAGTGAATGTACTCCTATAATTGCTATTTAAAGACTATGATTTTAACCTCAGTATGCATGTCACCTTGCTCATGCCTGGTCACTTTCTCGTTGTTAACAGTTTTATAAGGGAAAGATTCTAGAATTGCTATTCCAGTATTATCTTCAAAGTCTTAAATGTCAAAGTCTTTAAAACTAAGATGTATATAAATGTCCTATATTCTAGGCATTTTACATATCAGTAGATGGAACTGTTATACTGTAGGTGAAATTCTTTTATTTAGCAGTCAGGAATTTTACATGGGGATTTAGTTAGTTATTGACTGATTTTTTTAAATAGATTTTATGGAGCAACTACTTATTATATAAAATATACATGCTGCAGGGTATTAGTACTGAATAATACATACTTAGGTTATAGGCCGATTGAAAGCATTATCCTCTTAAATTCCAGTTTTATTTTTTTATTTATGTTTACACTACATTAAACAGTAATAGACTAAACACTCCAGTTAACAGAGACTATCAGAATGAATAAATAGCAAGACCTGACTATATACTATTTACAAGAGATGCACTTAAAGACCCAGTTAGATTGAAAGTAAATGGATGGAAAAACATAAATGATGCAAACAATAAGCATAAGAAGATTGGCATGGCTATATTAATATCAGATAAAATAGATAACAAGGTAAATAATATCAACAGATAAATAGTATCAACAGAAATAGAGAGGGATGTTACATAATGATAAAAGGGCTAATTGTTCAGGAAGACAATCATTAATGTGTATGTACTTAATAACAGAGCTTCGAAATGCGTGCAATAAACATTGTCAAAATTGAAGGATTACAATTCTGTAATCATAGTTGATGATTTTAACATTCTTCTTGCAACAATTGGTAGAATATCCACACAGAAAATCAGTGAAGATGTAGGTGATCTTAATAACCCTCAACTATCCTGACCTAACTGATATCTGTAGAACACTATCATTACATGATGTGTTCACAGAGACAGACTATACTCTGGGCCATAAAAAAAATCACAATAATTTTAAATTTAAGAGGATTGAAATATAGAATATATTCTTGATTATAACAGAATCAAATTAGGAATCAGTATCTTTAGGAAAATCTAACCTATTTGGAAATTAAATAACATGATTCTAAATTATTCGTACATCAAAAAGAAGTCATAGGAAAATTAGAAAATATTTTGAACCAAATGATAATAAAAGCACAGTATCTCAAAATTGTATGATGCAACGAAAGCAGTGCATAGAGGAAAACAGCTTTAACTGCTTATATTCGAGAAGAAGAAAGGTCTAAAAACTAACAAATTTTCAACTTTAAGAAGCTAGGGATAAAACGGGTGAAACTAATAAAGATAAGAACAGACATTGATGACATAGAGAAAAGACATACAATAAAGAAAATTAACAAAACCAAAGTTGGTTCTTTGGAAAGATCAACAAAGTTTATAAACATAAAGCTAGACCGATCAAGAAAAAAACCACAAATCACTGCTATGACACATGGAAGAGAGGTTATAACTACAGAATCCACAGACTTTAAAAGGATAAGAGATTATTCTGTACAACTTCATCAGAAAAATTTTGACAGCTTAGATGAAATGGACAAATATCTGTCTATAGCTCTCCAATTATTCATTCATTCATCCATCCAACCTGTGCTTATTTCATCATATCTTAGAACTGCTCTAAGTCCTAGATCTTGAATTCTAAAATATCTCTCTTTGACCACATGCCTGCCTATCTGCACCTCCTCATGAACTCTTAGTGAGTTTCTTCCTTACCTCATCAGGACTTACAGTCCTAAATCTTCCCTAGATTTCAGCTTGTCGACACTTTAACTTCACTTCACTTGCCTTTCTGTTCAGTATGGACCCTAAACAACTAAACAGAGAAATTTTCACTGTAATTCTCACTCTGCAGTTAGTTCCTCTGCACAATGACTTTGACAGTTCCCAGACCTGAGTCAAACTCATTGACTGCTTTTCCATTCTTATGCCTAGGAAGCTTATTCTTAAAACCCAGATTTTTAGTATGTTGTGTTATACAACAGTCATATTTCTGTCTTTTTAGTGTATCAATTAGCTGAAGCTTTGTAACAAACCACTTAACTAATTAGCTCACAATTCTGGAGATTGGCAGTTTGAGCTGTACCCAGATGAGGGTTGTTCTGATCTGAGCCAGGCTTGGCTCATCACAGCTGGAACTGCCTCAAGTGTCTTTAGTCAGCCTCTGACTGACTCATCGTTTTCCTCTACTTGGACTCTCCTCTTCCAGTAAGGCAACCCTGGTTGGTTCATATGTGGTTAGATTCATATTCCAAAAGCAGCAAGAATGGAGGGGGATGATGCCTCTGGAGGTTTAGGCTCTGAACTCTTAGAGTACCTCTGCTCATACATTGTTTTGGCCAAAGCAAGTCTCGGAGAGTGAGGGAAATAGATTCATGATGGGAGGAGTTGCATAGTATTGTGGCCATTTTTGCAATCTATTATAGATAATTTTTGTCTCTTGTTTGTTGCTATCTACTGTCCTCAAAGAACTCATTTTAAGCTTTTTTCTACTGTTTTCCCTGGACGATCTTTACCAATATCTTGGTTTTCATGTACATGGACATTACTTCCACCTGAAATTTTGAGGTCTAATTTAATTTTTCAACATTTTTTCGAGATGTAATTTCCAGTTTTAGAATATTTTCCATTACCCCAGACAGATTTCTCATG
>NW_011889041.1:404582-409542 GCF_000151845.1 Pteropus vampyrus
TTTCAGCTTGTCGACACTTTAACTTCACTTCACTTGCCTTTCTGTTCAGTATGGACCCTAAACAACTAAACAGAGAAATTTTCACTGTAATTCTCACTCTGCAGTTAGTTCCTCTGCACAATGACTTTGACAGTTCCCAGACCTGAGTCAAACTCATTGACTGCTTTTCCATTCTTATGCCTAGGAAGCTTATTCTTAAAACCCAGATTTTTAGTATGTTGTGTTATACAACAGTCATATTTCTGTCTTTTTAGTGTATCAATTAGCTGAAGCTTTGTAACAAACCACTTAACTAATTAGCTCACAATTCTGGAGATTGGCAGTTTGAGCTGTACCCAGATGAGGGTTGTTCTGATCTGAGCCAGGCTTGGCTCATCACAGCTGGAACTGCCTCAAGTGTCTTTAGTCAGCCTCTGACTGACTCATCGTTTTCCTCTACTTGGACTCTCCTCTTCCAGTAAGGCAACCCTGGTTGGTTCATATGTGGTTAGATTCATATTCCAAAAGCAGCAAGAGTGGAGGGGGATGATGCCTCTGGAGGTTTAGGCTCTGAACTCTTAGAGTACCTCTGCTCATACATTGTTTTGGCCAAAGCAAGTCTCGGAGAGTGAGGGAAATAGATTCATGATGGGAGGAGTTGCATAGTATTGTGGCCATTTTTGCAATCTATTATAGATAATTTTTGTCTCTTGTTTGTTGCTGTCTACTGTCCTCAAAGAACTCATTTTAAGCTTTTTTCTACTGTTTTCCCTGGACGATCTTTGCCAATATCTTGGTTTTCATGTACATGGACATTACTTCCACCTGAAATTTTGAGGTCTAATTTAATTTTTCAACATTTTTTCGAGATGTAATTTCCAGTTTTAGAATATTTTCCATTACCCCAGACAGATTTCTCATGCCTGTTTGCAGTCAATCCTGTTCTCACCCCTTGCCCCACAAAACCACTGATCTACTTTTAGTATCTATAGATTTGCCATTTCTGGACATTGCATGTAAGTGGAATCATATAATGTGTTGTCTTTTGCATGTGGCTTCTGTCATGTAGGTTAAGTTTTGAAGTTCATTCATGGTGTAACATGTATCATGTTGTAGCACATATCAGTATTTTGTTCATTTTTATTGCTGAATAGTGTTCCATCCTATGAGTATACCACTTTGTTTATCTATTCATTGATGGACTTTGGATTTCCTCCACAATATTTAGCTATTATAAATAATGCTGCTATGATATCTGCTTAAAATCTTTATGTGGATATATGTTTTCATTTATCTTGCGCAGATATCCAGAGTAGAATTTCTAGCTTGTATTGTAAGTTTATGTTTAATTTTTAAAGAAATTGTCAAATTGTTTTCCAAAGTGACCGTACAATTACAGCATTCTCACCAGCAATGTATGAAGTTCCAGTTTTTCCTTATCCTTAGAAATACTTGTTATCTTCTGTCTTTTTTATTATAGCTATTCTATAATAGCTATAGTTTGAAGTGGTATTTCTGTAGTTTTAAGTTGCATCTCCCTTATGACTAATGATTTTGAGCATTTTTCATGTGCTTATTAGCAGTTCATAGATCTTGTTTGGTGAAATGTTCAAATCTTTGCCCATTTTTACTTTAACTTAATTTTATATTTTTACTTTATTAAAATATTGAGTTCATTTTACATGTATGTTTTTGTCTCCCCAGCATTTTCATACCACCATTGCTAGTATGTCCTATTATAACATTCCTTACATATTTAAAACCAAGCAAAGGATGGAGTCCCATCTTTAAAAGCTCAACAAACATTTTGGACAACAGCAATGGAACCTAAATAACATTGATCAGATGCAGTAAGAAAAGTTCTCTGCATTATGAAAAGGACAGCCAGATATCAACTGTTACAGAAATGAAATAAGATAGAAAAATTTAAGTTAAATTATTTTCTTGAAGAGACTTCCTTTACTGCTGGAAATCTTGAGTAGCCTCCTGTTCAGTTACCTGGAGCTATTTTTCACATAATTGATGACCTTAGCTTCCACTTTGGGGAAGTCACTTTTTCTATACTTGTTTGCATTTTTGCTTTAATGTCTTTTACTGAACTAGGTCCTTTCTGTGTTTTTCTGCCCTGTTTCTGATGATGCTGTGTTTTTCTGTTTTTGAAAGATTCTTAATCTATTGATCTTGGTGTTGATGGTTTGAGGGTTTTCTTTATTATTATTATTCTAGTTTGATTTTTTTGGGTGCATTTTTGTCTGCAGTGTCTCATATAGATTTCTTTATTGGTCCTTTCTCTTTAGTTTTCTCATCATCAGAGTCATTTTCTTCATCTCCGTCATCATCATCTTTACTAGCAGCGAGTTTCACTTTTTCCTTTGGAAACTTGCTATCATTTCTGGGAGGAGATCACTTTCCAAATATACTTAGGAGTTTCACATCCTCCTCCTCTTTATCTTCTGACTGTGCATCTTTTTCCACAGCTGCTAAGTGCTGTCCATTAATATGCACAGGCCCTGAACCACACACAACCATAAGATCATAGATGTTATTTCAAAGCCTGCAAGGGAAAACAAACTGTTGGCTTTACAGACATTTTCAGAATTGCCAGCGTTACTTTAATTGGGCTGCCTTCATAATTCAGTGCCTCTGCTTCAACAATGTGCAATCTATCCTTTGCACCAACCCCTAAACTGACCATTCTTAAAGATAACTGATGCTCATTTTCATCTTTACCCACCTCAAAGTGATCATTTTTGTCAGACTTTAGTTCGTAACCGACAAGATTGTTCTGGAGTTTTAGGGAGCTCATGTCCATGTCCATTGACTCTTTCATGGATGGTGGCACACACTGAAGTGGGGGAGAAGGTGGACGGAGATAAACAAATACTGTTCTAGAGAACAGTTGCACAGCAGAATCATACCAGGACTAATCTTTGCCCATTTGTAAATTGGGTGCTCTGTCTTCTTATTGAGTTGCAAGTTTCTTTTATATATTCTAGATACAGTCCTTTAACAGACACATGATTTACAAAGGTTTTCTTATAATCTATGGTTTGTCTTTTCATTTACTTAACGGTATTTTGTAGCTGCAAAAGTTTTAAATTTTTATTAAGTCCAGTTTATCAATTATTTTCCTTTATGGATTGTGTTTTTTCGTGTCATATCTAAGAAACCATTGCCTCACTCAAGGTTATGAAAATTTTCTGCTATGTTTTTCTAGAAATTTTACAGTTCTAGTTCTTATATTTAGTCTATGACCCATTTTGAGTTTTTCTGTTCTCTGGGTTTGTGAATTATTGGTATTCTATTAAATATTTAATTGAGTTCATCAGTGAAGTTATTTGAGGCTTGTGCTTTCTTTATAGGAATATTTTAAGTTACCAATTTAAAGTTTAAGTATTCAGTTTCTTTACTTTTTATATGCCTATTCAGATTTTCTATTTCTTCTTGAGTCAATTTGGTAATTAGTGTCTTTCTAGGAATTTGTTCATTTCATCTAAATTGTTTGATTTGTTGGTTTAATAGTATTCCCATTTACTCCTTTTAATTTCTGTATGGTTGTTCGTACTTGATTCCTTTTTGTTTGACTAGCTAGAAAGTTGGGGGCTTTGTTATCCTGTTCTGCCACACGCTTCTCTGACTATACTTGCATCCAGGGCCAAGTGGTAGGAAGAGAGAGAAGGTAGAGTGATGGGAATTTGCCCCACTCTCTTGGGATCAGAGAGGACGGTTTCCTTCCTAAGAACTTTGGTTCCCCTTCTGTTGGGAATTCTAATGTCATTGCCTGTGTGATTGCTTGAAGGCTAGAACTTAAGAGAACTCAGAGAAGAGAAAAATGGGGAATTTCTGTACTCTGCATCTTTAAGAATTCCTTTTTCTCTCTCCTCAAGACAGAATAAGGGGCTTCTCCTGGAGTTTTCTCTGTCTGAGCCTTAGTACCGAGCTCTAGGTTTCAGGCTGTGCTGCCATGTTACATTCAGTCTGGGGTATACTGGAGGTAAAAATGACAAACTCACTACTTGTTTGGTAGAACTTCATATTCTGGCCTTTAAAAAAACTTCAAGTCTATTGCTACTATTTACTTTTCAGAATCTTCTAATCTTCATTCTGTTCCTTGTATAGTCGTGTTCATTGGGAGACATTTTACTTAATTGTAACTTTATTGTAACTAGAACCATGATCTGTTTTTAATTAGTCTATCCCCCCTCCACCTTAAGCTCATTGCTTTTTTCTTTTTACTTATTTACTTTTCAGAAAATCTTGTAGCATTTTGCAGTCTATGCTGACATACATGTGTGTTGTTGGTATATGTGAGTATTGCTACACATAACTCATGCAATACTGAATATTCAGGTTATTTCATTATTATACAGAATTTTTAGAAATCTAACCTCAATACATTTTCATTTGAAAACTTTTTTCTTTTTTTTCTCCAATCTCATTATTCTTCAGATTTGCTGGATTTCCCTCCAATTTCTGAAAACCATATAGATTGATTACAGAACTACCTGTGGGTTTTACAGAAAACAATATACATTTAATCATATTTACTGATGTTATTTACAGAGGGTAGAACTCTCACATTAAGAAGTAGGCCATTAAGTTTTAAATAACTGACCAACTCTGAATAATCATTAACAAATATAAAATAAGTAAATTCCTGCCACTACACTCTGCAGTGAGTTGCATGAAGGAGGCAGCAGGCATTTTCAAATATTTTAGACAGATCTAGGAGGAAACTGCCTCTTGTTTTGAAGGCACTGTAGGGCATCCTAAAGGAATTGCAAATATATTTGGGAAGATTTGGTGAAATTGTCAAGCTTTTTAAAAGTGATGCAGTGTAATAGAAATTTTCAGTACAAATAGAAACTTAATATCTTAAAAATCAGATAATAATGAGGACTAATTTTTACTATTCTGAAGTCTTTTTGCAAGATCTTAACTTTTGGGGGGCATTTTGAGAATCTGATGAAAGTTATAGTGT
>NW_011889041.1:411727-442837 GCF_000151845.1 Pteropus vampyrus
TATTTGGTAACTTTATTATCTATATCATTCAAAGAAATAGGAAACTCTTTTAATGGATATCAATATTTGTCTTTGGAATATAATTTTTTAAAAAAAGACAACATAGTTTCCTATATAGCATAGGGTATATAGTCAATATTATTGTAACGGTTGTGTGTAGTGCCAGATGGATGCTGGGGTAATCGGGGGGATTACTTCATGGATTGTATAAATGTCTAACTTTTTAAATTTTAAAATAAAAATAAAAATAAAACCAAAATACAATAAAATGAGTGCTTAATAAAAAAAAAGAAAATATAGTTTCCTAATTAAGTTTTTTAAGGTTAATATTCAATTTAACTTATGTTTCCTGAGTACACACTACCTGACAATTAGGAAGGCCAGTAGAGCTATCCTCAATGGCAGAGGACAGCCAATTTAGGATAGTCACAAAATGGATGATCTTTCCATTTTGATAATGGAGACTGTGTAAAATGCAGTGGTAGGCTGATGATCAACAAATAGTGAACTGTTCCCCTCTTGAGCTGAAACATTTATGGCCAATATGCTAGAACTTATGAACTCAGAGCATGCCAACAGGTAATATAAAAAAACTAAAATAAATAGAAAAGCAAGAGTTGCCATTTTTCTTGGATCAAAATAGGTGTTATGCTATCAACCCCAATGATGAAGAGATTTTATTACCTCCTTTACCAGAGAGAATTTGAGTTTATGCCTATTGTTTTAGTATCCTGTTGGATTAGTGCCCTCATTCACTCTTAAAAATGTACCTGTTTGGAGGATAAATGATAGGGGTAATAGCTGGAAAGATGAATGGAAACTAGTGAAATAAAATGTGATGGTTACAAATATAAAGCTCGTAAGCCAGAGCCTGTGCGGAAACTGGCTCTTACAATAGTCTCTTATCTGGTCTCCTTGGCTCTGGCTTCCAGTTCCCCTTTATTGTACTATTGGCAGAGTTAGCTGTCTATAATCAGGTCTGATCTTCCACTCCTTCTGCTTGCTTCCAGGATTAGTATACCCTTTCTCAGGCTGAGCTCCAACATACCTTTTATGCATACGTTACTCAAATAAGGCCAAGCTGTTTGTTCACTCTCCCGTCTGTGTTTTCATGTTATTGCCGGTGGTGGAATTCCTCTACTCTGTGTGTGTGTGTGTGTGTGTGTGTGTGAGAGAGAGAGAGAGAGAGAGAGAGAGAGAGAGAGAGAGAGAGAGAGAGAGAGAGATCCCCACCCATACTTCAAAATGAGGATCAAACATCACCTCTTTCTTCCCTTTATCTCACAATTCTCCCTTATGCCTCCCAAACATTCACCACTCTGAGACTGGGCGAGGGCACCAGATATGAGGATTTACACATCTCTCTTTGGAAGGCAGGTACAATGTAGTTTTTATCTTGTCTCCATAGCCTTGTGTGGTATCCGGCATGGAAAGAATACTTACTCACTATTTGTTGAATATTTGATGTTTGGTAAATATTTGATGAATAGATGAATGGGATTAAGTGGGTAAAAGAATTGGAGTCACTAGGGCATATCTGAGAAAACACAAAGTAGTTGAAATTTGGTTCTGCTCTTTCCCTCCTCCCGCTTTCTCATTCTTCTGTTCTTCTGGGTACCTACTGCTCCCATGTCTGATTTTTGGTTTCCCAGAGCACTTTCTTCAGGGTCTTGCTTAGGCTTGCTCTACCCCTAAGTGCCCCTCAGCTTCAAAAGTGCCATTTGCCTATCTTCCCCCAAACTTCTGCCTTCAACTCCAATCAGAATGCCATTTCCATACTGAAAATACAATTAAAGGATAATCACTTCACCCTAATTAATTCCAGATTATAAAAGACTGACAGGGAGGCAACAGGAATTGTCTGAAATTTGAATTTCACAATATAAGAGGTTGCTTGTTCAGATTTCTGACTGTGTATATAACCTTCCTTTTCGTATAGTATACTGATGTCCCCTCTAAAAAGGTTTTTATGCCAAGATTTTGGATTATGTCATTCTATCATGACAAAGGAATACTTTGAGAGATGCCTTCCTGTAATCGGTTTCAGCAAAATTACCGTCTTTGTTCAGCAGTGTTTGTGCGATTATTTGAATATTTTATTGCTTTTTTGTATCTTTTTGATATATACGGATGAACATTGAAAAATGACTGTTAATTCTGATGATGAGGAAATAGCGTCTCATACAGCTAATGCACTATAAACAAAGATACAAAAAAAATCACCAGGTGAGGCAAGAGAGTCTACTCTTAGCTTGAAACAGATACTCCATGAATTTAAGCCCATCTATAGTTTTTTTATTATGTAGGGCAAAAAAAAGCAAAAGCAAGGAACATGTATGAAATTCTGGAACACTGTTCTTGAAGATTGTATACATAAGAGGACCTGTAACTAAGGATTTTTTAATCTTATACTTTAGTTTCTAGGCCTGAAACCTAAGTCTCTCATACCACTTCTGCACATTTTATTTCTTTTATGTTTTTAACGAAAACATTTGATATGAGTGGGTGGTGCACCTATATAAAAGGTAAGGAGGATATATCTGGGTTTCCTTCAAGCTGCCCTCCTCTTCAGTGTTATTAACTCTTGCTTTAAATTGTTCTAGCTGCTGGAACCTAGCTAATACTTCTGCTGCAACTATTTTTGTAGATCCCAATAACCAGGATAGGATATTGGCCCTTAGGCTGTGTGCTGAGACCTACAAGATGAGGCCAGAGGCTCTGCAAACCATTACCATTTTCTTTACCTGTTTTCCTCACCCATCCAGGGACCACCAGGGCCTGGAGGGCAACTTACGCTGGGCCATTAGTTCTGAAGGGCTCAGTCTCACCAAGAGTGAATCCAACTAGTTGAGAGATGCCATTTAGTCAGAAGCTTAAAAAGAATAAAGTCTAGTCTTTTTTTTTCTCTTTTTATTTTATTTATTTATTTTTTAAAATTTCATTTTATTATTAGTTTTAAGTATATAATACATTGGTTAGACATTGATATAGTTTATAAAATGATCCCCCTAATTGTTCTTTCCCTCTCTCTTCTGGCTCTCCACGTAGCCATTCTTGAAATAAATTGTACTTCGTCATGGTAAAAACAAATAATAATAATAAAAAAATAAAGTCAAGTTGAATAAGACCATTGAAGAACTCTCTTTTTCTTTCTTTTACCTCACAGTGATTTATGATCATAGAAAAAATTTGTCAGTCATTGAAGTTAATGAGGATACTACTTCCTTTCTTCTCTTCTTTGGATATAAATGCATTTCCCTGAGAGTTTCTCTGTCTTGAGTTTCTTGTGTAGGATCAAAGGGTAAATTGAGTTTGTTATTATTTGTTTGTTTTCTGGCTCACCTAAGATTTCAGTAATGGGATTAGAGGAGTGGAGAAAGGTAACTGGAAAAACTTTTTGTGTATTGGTATTTTTTTGCTGTAGGGATTAAAGATCTAGTTTGGCAGCATTTTTTTGATTATTTCTTTTAATTTTAATTTAACTTTTACATAGGTAAAATATTCACACAATTAAAAAATTATAAAAATATATCCGTGAGAATGTTTTATCCCGCTTTTGTTCCTCAGTTTTAAGGAAATCTAGATAATCACTTTTTTCAGTTTCTTGTGAATCCTTTTATTAATTATTTTTCTATGTACAAGGAAAGCAAAATATTTTATTTTTCTCCTTTTTTATATGGATAGTAACATACCATATAAACTTTTGCATCTTACTTTATTCACTTAGTGTTTCCTGGAGAACTTACCATAGAGTACGTGCTACATTTTATAGCTGCATAGTATTCCATTGGATGTATGAATATAATTTAGTTAACCATCTCCCTATTAATGACATTTGAAAATTTTCTAATCTTTTATTGTTATAAGCAATGCTTAAATGTAAAACCATAGCCATTTCACATATGTGCAAAAGTAATCTTTAGGATGAACTCCCAGAAGAAATATGAGGTCCAAAGTTTATATCTTTTAGTTTTGATAAATATTCTCATATTGCTCTCCATTATGGTCCATTTTAATTATTGAGGCTTCATAATATGGTGTAGGCCCCTCTTATTGGTATGCTCTTTTGCTTGGCTGTTTTTTTTCTTTCATATGAATATTGGAATCAGGGTCTCTAATTCTAAGAAAAAAATAGTGTTTTTATTGAGACCACATTAAATGTGAATTTTGTTAAAGGAGAAATGAATCTTTATGATTTCGAGTTCTATGTAATAATTGGTATACTTTTCTTAGTTCAACTCTTGTGGAAGTTTTTTTGTAGTACTTCTACTACGTTTCTTGTTAAGATTATTTCTAGTATTTTTATCTTTTTGATTGTGATTAAAAGTGATTCTTTTTTTCCTGCTCTTTTAGTTTGTAGTTTCTATACATGAAAACTATAGATTTTATTATTTTGATTTTGTAATCTGCTTATTTACTTATTTATTTTACTGTTTCTAGTACTTTACTAATTCAGTGGAATCTTTTTGGTTTTCCAGTAGAATATGATCTTCAAGTAGTGATTATTGTGTATCGTCGTTTCCAAATTTTACATTTCTTATTTATTTTACTTGTATGTTTGCATTAGCTAGGACATCTGGCAAAAAGTTAAATAGTACTAATAAGAGTAGGTATTCTTTTTCCTGTTCCTGACTTAACTGGAATGTTTCTGGTGTTTCTCAGTTAAGCAGAAGCTGGTTTTGCTTTGAGATAAATACATTTTACTATGTTTCAGAAGTATCCAGTTGTGCTGGTCATTTACCCTCAGTCTCTCAGCTTCACCTTACCCTTCTACTTACTCCTTTTGTGGTTAGAACACCTCCAACAAAGGAGTATGAAAACTCCTGTCCTACTCTCATCTGGTGTTGGGGCTAGAACTCTGCAGACTACACTTTGCAGAGATGCCTTTGGCAGCCAATTCATGTTGGGATCTGTCAGTAGGGGGTGCGAGAGGGAGCCTGGGAAGTGAGAGGAGGGAGAAACACTTACCGCCTCTTGCCATTCCCCCACCTCTTGCTGTTCCTGTCAGAGGTGCCCCACTGAAGTATCTTACCTCAGCCTCCAGCCCCTTTGCTGGCATACTAGCAGCAACCAACCAGTGCCCCTGCCTCAGAGATATGAGCCCCGATTCAGAGGCATTTCCTTCCTCCCAGGTCCTGGGGACCTAACAGCACTTGAGCAGAATGACCTTCTCACACGTCTGACCTACAACTTGTGGGGCCTCTCCTTTCAGCTCCCACATTCTTGCAACCTAATATCTTCCCTTTTGTCACCCCAGTTCTGTAGGTGGTAGCTGCTTTCTGCATTTATTTTCTCTAGGTTACCTCAGAGTCCTCTTTTTGCTGTTCCAGTCCTCCAGCACTTGTTTTACCAATTCCCTTTATTAAATCCCCTCTGTACAAAATACCTGATGATCTTTCTGCTTTCCTCAAAGGACCCAGACTGATGACTCATCTATTCTTATTTTGTTGAACATTTTCATCAAGGTTGTTTTCTGAATCTTTCCCCCCAATGCTTTTCTCTGTGCCAATGGGGATGATTGTGTGGTTTTTCTTTTTAGACCTGTGAAATTTAATAATGGATTTTCTAATCCTGGACTCTTCTTGAATTTCTGTAATAAATCTCTGTTCATCATATTATATTCTTTTAATGGGCTGCTGATTCTACTTGCTGATCTTTTCATTAGGATTTTGCATTAAATTTATACATGGTATAAATTTATGATATTGGTCTGATTCAGATTCAGATATTGGTCTGAAGTTTTCTCTTTTGGGTAATCTATGTCGGGTTTTTATTTCAATGCTGTATTTACTTTATATAAATGTTGTGTTTCCCCTGTTTTTTTTTCTAAGCTCTGGAATAGTTCAAACAGCATTTAATATTAATCTTTCCAGGTTTCTGCTGTTGTTTTACCTTCTTTTTGTTTCTTCATTTTTGGTGGCATTCCTTTATGAGATTCTCTGGGACTGGTGCTGGTTTGGTATCATATAATGGGAGATCTGTTTCATTAAATGAATCCAGAATAGCTAACTCAGAAAATGGTGTTTGATGCTGCATTAGCTGGGCTAGTTGAGAAAAGTTTTGTGGGTACCCGGGCTGGTCCAAAACAAATTTTTTTGTGTGTGTGTGCAATAGGCAATGTGTCTCAGGTGCCCTTTTCATCTCTTAATTATTTTACTATGTCTCTAAGTAATTCTCCCTGTTACTTGTTCCTCTTTTCTGTCCTATTCTGAAGCCAGTCCCTGCTGAGGTTACCTTATTACTAACTGATACAGTTTTTGAGATATGACCTTGCATAGAAATATTTACATTTTAATAGTAGAATCATGCATATATTCATGACAGAATCTAGGGTCCTGGTACTTTATGTTTTGTGTCTCTGTCTTCTTTTTTACGTTCTCTCAGTATACTTATGCCTGAGGTGAGGCATAAGAGTACTAGGGTGAGGAGAGTGTATCTTCCTCATTGATTCATTAAACAGGTTTAATAAGCTTTCCACTCAGGAATCTTAGGAAGTCTCCAGTCTTCTTAAAAAACAAACAAAACATCAGGATCACCACCTAATTACCTTGGAATGAGTAAAGGAAAAGATGAAATAACACTTTGCTCAAGTGTCTAATCTCTTTAGTCTCCTAGCTCATCATTTATTTTCAGTGCCTTTTCTTGCCCTTGACCCTGTTAAATTCTCACTCGTTTTTGAAGCCACGGCCCTTGCTTCTCACAGTGGTACTCCTGCTATCCCCCCTCATCCCATGAGCCAACCACCTCCTCAATTGCCTAGCAATATCTCCTGAGCATACTGCTTTGTGTTATCTTTATTACATTACTTGTTTTTAGCCTATGTTCCCCTCTGGACTGGTTGCTCCTGAGCGTATGTTCTATATGTATTCATTTTTGTTTCCCATGCTTAGTACAGTGCTGTGCACATAGCCAGCCTCAAAAATATTAGTTGAATTATTGAATAAATGAAACCCAAGTAAGAGTGGAGAAAAGATGAATGGCAAATGGGTAAATGGACTCTGAGGGGACTTCAATACCATGCGCCAGATGCTAAAAGGTGGGTTTTAATAATCCACTTGCACTGTAGGAAAGTAAACAATGTTTTCATTCAGAGTGAATTAAATTTCTATTTGGTTTATATTTATATTGCAGAGGCTTTTCTGGCAACACTTTCTAAATCTGCTTACCCAGAAGATGTATATCGGAATAAGTTAGAAAGGCGGTTTCCAAGGCTGTGAAAGTCTAAAATCCTCTGGTAGCTTTATAATAATTCACCTTTGTATCAGGAAATTTGTGTTTATTCTTCCTTTGTCAGGAAATTTTGTCCTGCTTCAGGAAATGATGATAGTAGAGATAAGGGAATCAAAGAGAGTAATAAAAGATGCTAAAAATAGATCTGTTGGGAGATGAGATGACCTGAAAGTAGAGGATTAAATTGAGGGGTTTGAGAGAAATAAAAGCTCTTTCCATGATGCCTCCACCTAGAAAGTATAAATATAAATGGAGCATGGGATTATGTTTAGCTTGAATTTTTTCCCATCTTGAGCTGCTGGAAAAATTTTAATTGGCAGTCTGCGTTTGGATGATAAAGGGAGGATTTAAATTTCTTTGGATCCACTTTAGCCACTGAAATTATTCAGGAACATGTAAACATTACTGTCCTTATTTTACTGCTCCACTGATGTTACCGTCCCAAAGTACACATAATGTACCCTTTATTCTGTGCTCTCTAGGTAGATATTTTATGTTCTACTTTTCTCATCGTTGTGTTAAACTATTTTTAGTCATGCTAAATTGCATAGGGAAGTTTTGGAGATTTACATACACATCTATGCTTATTATTGAATGTTATTAATAGTTAAAATTAATCTTTTTAAAGAGTTAAGTATTACCCCCAAATGAGGAAAAATTATTTGACAATGACAGTATAAATTTGTTGATTTTATAACTTCAGGAATGTTATTCCTTTTGATAAGACTGTTTAGTTTTATCAATTGTGATATACGAAGGCTCTTACCTGTAAATCAAGGTGAGTGCCTTCATTGCTATCCCACAGAGCTCGTCTCTATCTTCCTTTAGGGAGTGCGGAATGTAGATGCAGGATAGAAACCAGGGGGAATTGATCTTATGGTCTCTCCAGCTGGCATGTCCTTCCTAGGGAGATGCTCCTTTTCTCCAAAGGGTACACTGTGTGGAGACCACTGCTGCCTCTTTTCCTTGAAATAAATGCACGCTGGATTCCAGTAAAAGTTCTAGCAGCATAGGGTTTAGCTCAACGCTCCAAAACTCTGGGGGTTGCAAAGAAGGAGGGCCAAGTCATAACTCAGACAGACCTTTATATCTCTCTTATTCTTTAACTCTCCTGTTTTTTTTTTCTTGGCGTTTTCTCCTCTTCTTCCTCTGTCCTAGACTTTGTACCCTCTGCCCTTCCCATCTGCCATCATCAGGCACCGTGCGAAGGTCGTGCCTTTCTCCTTTTCTCATCTTTTGCCATCTATGAGAAGATGAGGGTGAATTCTGACTCGTGACTGCTGGCTTTACCAATCTCTGCAGAGTTTAATGAGAAAGTAACACTCTTCCTATTTAATGCTATTTTGACTATATATTTGTTTGTGACCTGTTGGTCTAGCAGTACTGTACTAAGGAAGCTTTTGAAATTAGCCAACTCTTAAGGTGCCCAAATCAATTACTCTTAATTCCTATGAAAAAAAGCAGACACAAAAATAATGTAAACCAATTCAACCAAAGTTTGGCATGAAATAAAATTAAATTATAGTTTTTTTTGTTGTTGTTAAAGGAAGCATTTGTACTTTATATTTTTCTTTAAACTCTAATGGCCATATATAGAAATGGTAGCCCCTTGCATGTTTCATACAATACTCAGGGAATGTAGTTTTCGCACTCCTTTGTTATAAGTGTTCTAACCACAAAAGGGGTAAGCAGAATCAAGTCCGTTTCCATTCCACAATAACACAGCCTCTCATTTTAGCCTACCTTAAATTTTTTCTTTTTACTATGAATAAAAAGTAATTTAGGAAATTTTGGGGTTAATAACATATGATGAAATGAGAGACCATCCTGCACTGTGGATGTAGCACATACTTCTGATGATTAAATTGAAATAAGCAACACATATGTTTGAAAATGAGAAAATAGGACCTTGTACATTTTCAATGCCGAAAGGCTAGCTCTTTAGATAAGTTTAATTTATTGCCTTCATCGAATTTCTTCCATCACGAAAGAATATTAGTAGAAAACTAAGATGACCAAAACTGAGAAGAAACAATATTAATTGTGTCAACAAGACACTATCCTCTCAGATTTTCTTGTTTAAGCATGTTAAGAATGTCCTCATGCTCTCCTTGAACACAGAAAAACTGAAATTGTGTGCGTATGTATGTACATTTATATAAACATATAAACATAAATATAGAAAATACAAAATCAATCTCCATCCAGTGATGATCTGGAGCTGGCTCCCATCAGCTGGGGAGAGCCAGATAGCTGTATGCATCTCTTTCCAATTCTGTGCTTAGTGACATTATGACCACGATGGGAATATTTATACCATGGAAGCTAACTGGCAAATGCTGTGTCACAGCTTCCTCTCCCCCTTACCCCCGTGGGCCTGTTTACCAATGGCCCACTGCCTCCATCCGATCTAGGGGAAAAAAATCAAAGATTCCTGAAAAAGCAGTTACTATTTACAAGACTGTTATTGGAAAAGAGAACAGTAATAATAAGCCAGTTAATATTTCAGTCAAGTGTATATATCAAGTGTATATTTACAGATGATTTTTGTGTATTTATTTGTATCTCTTTCTTACCAAATTCAGTTATTTCTGATGGTATTTTAATTGATTGCTTAGATTTTCTAGATACTCAGTCACATTTGTAAATGATAACTTTGACTTTTTCCCTAAATACTACTTATCTTTTCTGTCCTAGTCTATGTGTTATAACCTAAACATTTTAAAATAATTGTGATAGTACCCTTGTCTTGAATTTACTTTAAGGTAAAGCCTTTAATATTTCACATTTATTATAATGTTTACTGTTGATTCCTGATAGGTAATCTTTTTAAAATTTAGGAAATTTTCCTTCTATTTTTATTTTACTCAGTTTTTAAATCAACATTCACTCTTGCATTGAAATTTAACAACGTCTCCTTGATTACTTTGGAATTACCACTTTGTATTTCTTAATCCCTTCACCTTTTTCACCTGGATCCCCAACCCTCCCTCTTCTCTGGCAACCATCATTTGTTTCTCTGTATCTATGAGTCTGTTTATGTTTTGTTCATTTATTTTGTTCTTTAGACCCAACATAGAATAAGTGAGCTCATATGTAGGATTTGTCTTTCTCAGTCTGACTTATTTCATTTAGCATAATACTCTCTAGATCCACTCGTGTTGTCGCAAATGGTGAGATTTTGTTCTTTTTTATGGCCAAACAATATTCCATTATATATATGTTCCACGTCATCTTTATCCATTTCCACTGAGGTTGCTTTTATGTCTTGGCTATTATAGCTAGTGTTGCAGTGAACATAAGGGTGCATATATCATTTTGCATTAGTGTTTTGGATGTCTTTGGATAAATACCTAGAAGTAGAATTACCAGGTCATAAGATAGTTCTATTTTCAATTGTTTAAGGAACCTCCGAACTATTTTCCATAGTGGCTGCAGCAATTTACATTTCCAGGAATGGTGCATGAGGGTTCTTTTTTCTCTGCATCATAGCCAACACTTGTTGTTTGTTGATTTATAGATGATAGTCATTCTGACAGGTGTGAGATGATATCTCATTGTGGTTTTAATTTGCATTTGTCTCATTGGTGACCTTGAGCATCTTTTCATATGCTTGTTGGCCATCTGTATGTCCTCTTTGGAGAAATGTCTGTTCAGGTCCTCTGCCCCTTTTTAAACTTATTTGTTTCTCTGCTGTTAAATGGTATGTGTGCTTTATATATTTTGGGTATTAACTCCTTATTAGATGTATAATTTGTGACTATCTTCTCCCACTTGGCAGGTTGTCTTTCATTTTGTTGATGGTTTCTTCACTGCGTAGAGCTTTTTAGTTTGATGGAGTCCCATTTGTTTCTTTTGTTGCCTTTGCACATAGAGACATATCCAGAAAGATGTTGCTAAGACTAATGCTAAAGAGTTTACAGCCTGTGTTTTATTCTAGGAGTTTTGTGGTTTTAGGTCTTAAATTTAAGTCTTTAATCAACTTTGAATTTATTTTTGTATATACTGTAAGAAGTTGGTTTAATTTTTTTTGCATGTGTCTGTCCCATTTTCCCAGCATCTCTTAGTTTTGTATATATTGTAAGAAGTTGGTTTAATTTTTTTTTGCATGTATCTGTCCCGTTTTCCCAGCATCTCTTAGTTTTGTATATTCTGTAAGAAGTTGGTTTAATTTTTTTTTTTTTTTGTATCTGTCCCGTTTTCCCAGCATCTCTTAGTTTTGTATATTCTGTAAGAAGTTGGTTTAATTTTTTTTTTTTTTTGCATGTGTCTGTCCAATTTTCCCAGCATCTCTTATCGAAGAGGCTGTCTTTACTGTCTCTTTACAATATACGTTGTATATTCTCGTTTCCTTTGTCAGATTGATAGACCATATAGGTGTGGGTTTATTTCTGGGCTATTTTATCACATTGAGATATTCTGGGCTTTTTGGGCTATAAAATAGATATCTCAATGTGATAAAATAGCCCCAAAATGTATATATATCTGATTTTATGCCATTACCGTACTATTTTGATGATCATAGTTTTGTCGTGTAGTTTGAAATTAGGGAGTGCGATACCTCATTCTTTCTTTCTGGAGGTTTCCTTGGCTATTCAGGACCTTTTGTGGTTCTATGTAAATTTTAGAATTAGTTGTTCTCGTTCTGAGAAGAAGGCTATTGCTATTTTGTAGGAACTGCACTGAATCTGTATATTGCTTTGGTTGGTAAGGACGTTTTAACAATATTAATCCTTCCAATCGATGAGCATGGTATATCCTTCCATTTATTTGTATCCTCTTCAATGTCTTCAGTGTCTTACAGTTTTCAGGGTTCAGATCTTTCACCGGTTTAAATTTATTCCTAAGTATTCTAAGAATTTAGAAATTTTGGTGTACCTATTGATATTATTTTTTCTTAGCTTATAACTGTAATTTATAATTTATTTAACTTATAACTGTAACTTTTCCCTATTGTTGATTGAGCTTCTAATTATTGGAACAGAACAGAGTGTTCAGATACATATCCAAGTATATGTAGAAGTTTAGTAAATAATAAAAGTAACATTTTAAATCAGTAGGGATGGATTGATAGTTGTTGAAGCTAAATGATGGGTACTTAGAGTCTTTATACTCTTCTACTTTCTTTTTATATTTTGAAATTTTCTATATTAAAAAATAGACCCATTTAAAAAATAAAAAAAATTGATAAAATAAACTGGAGAAAGAATGGATAATTCAGTGAATGATGTTACCCACATGGGAGAAGATAAAATTAGTCTATACCTCACACTATAGTCTAAAACTAATTTCAGATGGATTAAAAATATACATGTAATTAATTCCAGATTATAAATGTACAATTAAAGGACTTAAGGAATAGAAGAAGATATAGGAGAACATTTTATAATCTTGCATTTGAGAGAAACTCTAGGAAAAAGCAAAATTTATAAATCATAAAGGAAAAGATTGGCAGTTTTGAATAAAAGAATTATAGACTTCTGTACAATAAGATTAAGCAAAAAGTTGCAACCTAGGCAAAAATACTTACTGCGTATAGAGCAAATAATTGTATTCATATTACATTAAAAACTTCCAAAAAATCGGTATGACAAGTACATTTAACTTGTAGGAAAATGAACAAAAGATGTGAACACACAGTTCAAAGAGAAAAACAAAAAAAAAAAGGCTTTTAAAAATATGAAAAGATTTCCATTTTTGCTAATAAAAATGCAAATTAAGATTCGTTTTTCACTCATCAGACTGGCAACAAATAAGATTGATACTATTCAGTGTTGATTAGGGATAGGATTAAACAGACACTTTCATAGTGTTGCTGGAAATGTACTTTGGTTCAATATTTTTAGAGACAAATTTGGTAGTGTCTTTACAGTGTGATTTCTCTATGGCCTGGCAACTCCATTTCTAAGTAAAGATTTATATACAAATATCTATATATCTTGTTTATTGCACTATTTATAATAGAAAAAATGGAAATATCCCAAATTATAATTGGGAGAATAGTTAAAGTATGACACACCCATATGCTAGAAAATTATTCACTCTTGAAAAAGAATGCACCTCTGAAATGCTATCTATATTATTATTAAATAAAAAAGAGAAAAATTTAAAACAATATGTACAGTAGAATCTCATTTTTGTTAAAAACTTTTATTTATATATCTATAAATATCTGTATAAAGGTAGGGAAAAATCAAGATGATAATTTACTAACTTTACAGTTATTGCTATGGAGGAATGTATTTGGAGGTATAAAATAAAGGCACTCATTTATATAGTCTGTTGAAAGAGTGAGTGTGGTATACTCTTTTTGGTGGATTTGAGTTTCTAATTGTTTTTTTTCTGAAATTTTTAGGCAAATAGATATTTGGAGAAGAAAAATCAAAACAAACGTAATGAGAATCTGATTTGTACAATATATTAATAGGAACAATGATGGCTAGGTGTAGAGCCAGAGAAGAGAAAGAACAATCAGGGGGATCGCTTATAAACTATATCAATGTCTAACTAATGTACTGTATAATTGAAACTAATAATAAAATAAAAATTTAAAAATAAGAACAATGAAGAATACCAAGGATAAAGGAGCATGTCTCTGCCCTCATATCTACAAAAAAATGTTAGATAAGCCAAACTGCGATAAATGCTGTAAAAAAAAAAGCCGCATTGAAATAAACACCACTTAAATCCATCTACTGGAAAAAGTCAACAGGATCATATGAGCTAGGTTAAAAAATCCATAGCTCTTGCCCAAATAACTGAAAGAGAAGGTAACAAAATCTTTAAAGCTTTTAGCTACTATTCGATAACATTATTTTAGTAACAGGAATGGACACAAGGTGACTTCCAATGCAGAGGTTTTGCTGAGGTCCATGTGATGTATGTCGAAGAGCAGAAATAAACAATTGAAAAATGTCAACGTGTACTAACCACAACGTTTCATGCAAATCTCTGACTTAAACTGTGTTTGGCCCCTGGGCCTCTTAATTCTCTCTGCTCCTTTTTCTCTCTCTCAGTTTAAATTATCAAAAGATTTTAGGTAATGAAAACTTTGTTTTTCTTCTTGCTGATGAGTATGTCTTTAGAGTAAGCAAATTTTGTGAAGGAGTGTACAGCCAGAAAAGCATTTAAGAGTTGAACACAGACCAAATACACATTCAGTCAGTCTCTTTAGGGGCAAAGGTTCAGCCTCCAGACTGTGGGCAGGAATGGCCAGTCCTTCCTGCTCTGTGTGTCCTCAGTGGGGGTCGTTGATGTTTCTGAGACATTTCTGTTCAGAGCGATGTGTGCTGGAAGCCTCTGTCCGGTGGTATGTTTAGACTTGCTTCACAGCCGTTGTGCCTGGGGCTTGATGGTGAGTTTGGCAAGCATTCATCCCCCAATCCTGGCCTGGGGGCTCAGTAAATGACTACCTTGCTTTCCTGTTTTAGTGCTGTTGCCTACCTTTGCAACTTGAAATCCTGACCTGAACTTTATCTTAAAAGTTTGAGTAGCTTTAGTTCACTGTAAACATTGGCAGGGGTGATGTTCAAAATATTTAACAACTACTGGAAAGTGGGCACTGACCAATCAGAGCAGATGCCAAATGGAGGGCATATGCCTTTTCATTGCTAGATCCAGAGGGAGGTTCAGGAGTGGGGGAAAGATGAGCAACAGGGGAGATACTCAGGAGTCTTGGGACATCTACCCCATTTGGCTGCCCAGGTCCTATTCAGCCTGAATTAGTCATTTAGTGCAGTAATGTTCCTCTGCCTGGCTTTGAGTAATTGATGCCTGGAGCCTCTGATGGCTCGCTGACTCATTTGCTCTTCCCCGTGCTTACTCAAGATCCTTAGCAGGCCTGGCTTGCTACTTGTCCCCATTACCTGTCTGCCACCTGAACTAGTGAGGCCCCATCTGCCTTGCCTGAGTCATGGTAGAGTTGGACTCAGTTTAGGAATTTCTCATAGAATCTGTACCTTACTGGGATTAAGTTGGACCTGAAGAGTAAGCTATTACTTGAGAAGAGCTTGTTGGGATGCCATTGAGGTAGCCGTAGCTGTAAAGTTCCTTTATGTACAGGGTTAGAAGGTCAGTTTGCATATGTGTTCCAGTCTTTATTTCGACCTCTTGGTCTCAGTCCATTGTCCTCTTCTGTGTCTTAAGTTGTTTCTGATGCATTGTGTGATAAATTGACTTTAGTCAAAGACTCTGATTTTATAATGAGTATTGAAAGGCACTTAAGGATGTCCTTGAAAAAGACTTAGTGTCCACTTGTTAGGAGTTTGCTGTGACTTGTTGCAAATTAGCATGCTATTGTTTTTAACCTTTCTTATTTACTTGTTTTCTATCCTTTTTTTTCTTTTTCGTCTTGCTCCCACCCTCCTATTTTCTCCTGCACAGTAGACCACACGGCCCTATCTGTCTCCCTTGCCTTTCTTCCCTGTGCACTTTTTGTGGCCCCTTTTCTCTCGTCACCACCTCCTCTCCTCACCACGGTTCCTTCTTTCTTATGACTGGTCTCTGTGGCCTTTACTTAATGTGACCATTTACCACTTCAGAAATCTTGCTGTTTGGGTGCTATCGGCTCTCAGTGTTTGCAATTGGCAAGTTGTAAACACCTATAAAACATGTTTCCTTATTTTACATTTTCTAGATTTCTTATCTTGGAAATGATATTGTCTCTGACATATTTATATTTTAAACTGTGACTTTTTATCTGTAGACATGGTTGTAACTGATATTGTCTGTAAGTTTGGGTAGCTTGGTAGCATGCAAATAGATTGTGCTCACATATACGCAATCATCCATAAGACCCCTCGGTCTGTAATTATGAAGGCTGGGTTATGATTTGCTCGTTGCTCTGCTATTTATAGAGCCTGTCGTTGCGCATGACTGTCTGTATCCCAGGCTGGGGCCGTGTTGCTGAGAGGCACTGAGCTCTGGCTGCTGTGAGAACAGATTGCTGTTCCTGTTTCCCAGGCAGCCTTCCTCACTTGCCCTCCTTAGCTTTGAGTGGAGCTTCGGCTTTCCTCTAGAACTGTCTACTCCCTACTTCTCCAGATGGCTGCTGCTTCTGTATCCTGTTGCTACCTGTTTTTGATGTCTATACTGCCCAATATTTAGCTGTTACTCTCATTTTTTTGTGTGTTTGGCTCGGAAGTTATCGATGGCACTGTTCAGGAAATCAGACATCATGTTTGTTGCAGGTCACCTTCCAAAGGAAAAAGACTTTGACATGGAGATTCTGTGCAGGATATTGATTGGAGAGTGCCTTCGGAATAAGACTTAAAGGGAGTGAGGGATGCAGGATTGGGCAGAGGGAGAAGTTGAATTGTGATGCTTATACAGTAGAGGCCTCAAGCTGATCCCACAGGAAGTTCTGTAGCTGAGAAGCTCTGAAGAGTTGCTTCTAATGAGGCAAACATTCCTTTTCTCATTGACCAGGATTGGCCCTAGGGGAGTGGCTGTGACCCTAGGCCAGGCAGCTAGCTGGCTCTCAGGCTGTGGGTAATTCCCATGTAGGGATTCAGCTAAAAGCCAGGAGCTGCGACCAGTCCTAGCAGATGGAGAAATGAGTACCAGCCTCAGCCTCATGAAGCTGAGATTTGAGTGGTGCCCCAGAGCATTCATTCAAATGTTTTTGGTATAGTTTTGTGTATAGTAGATCTCTATGCTACTTTTAACTTGATTTTAATATGAATGCAATGGGGGTTCCATACTGAGAATCTCTTAAAAGCCAAGCATATTTGTTTTCTTTTTATGGTTCACTTAGGTAAAAAACAGGACGTTGATGAATTTCATCTAAGACAAAATAGGTCAATTTCAACCTAATAAGCCTTTACTGGACAACTACTGTCCATAAAATTCACTGTCACTCTGTGTAGATGGCTTTATCTCTAAAAACAAAAGCAAAGGTGGGTAGGGTGAAGGCGTGAAACCTGTTGTACTAAAAGCAGTAGAGTTGGTAAACTTGTGCAAATCTTTTGCGTGGTAACGATAGTCCAAATATAAAATATCATCAGGGAATAGGCATAATCATTTTTAGAAAAATAGTTCAAGGGCATCCTTTGGTAGTATCATCTATGTGTTTGACAAAACAACGTAACAGATGTTGTTTAATCTGCCTGTGAAACCACAAACAGATGGAATAGACACAGCTGCCAGAGCGAAATTAGACTGACCTTATATTTCACAAACCAGGTTGTCGATAGAGAGTATAGATTAACAGACCAAAGCGATGAGTCAAAATTACTTTTCAGTCTGTGATAGAAGCAGAGTGCTCAAGGCCCTATGGGTTCCTGTAAAGCAGAGGCTGGCAAAGTTTTTCTGTAAAAGGCCAACTATTAAAGATTTTTAACTTTGCAAAAATAGTGGGTTAGATTTGGTCTGAGGGCCATAGTTTGCTGACCCCTGATGGAGAGCATAAGTCAGATTGCCTGAGTTTCAATCCTAGGGCAGACACTTAGTAAATCTTAGGCAAACTTCTAAGTGTCCATTTTTAAAATCTGTAAAATAGGCATTAAAATAGTATTTACCTCCTAGAAATATTACAAGATATAATGAAGTGATGCATACATACACAGTGTTTGGCACATGGGAAGTGCTTGATAACTAAAAAATATTATTTACGCAAGTGTAAAGAGTTAGAGAGAGTTGGTTGTAGTTAACCAGCTAACTAGTTAAACAGTGTTGAAAAGTGTTAGATAAATGGGGCTTAAATTATGTTTGGCTGTGTAATGAGATGTGTAAATGGAACTCTTTTCCTGAGGCCCCAAGAACTGTAGTTGGTAAGGGTCTCATTGTCTGAGGGAAGAGTTAGAACCTTATGCAGGATTCGCTGAGGAGATGGTTATAAAATTGGTTTTGCCTCTAATTCTGTGGCAGAGTTTGCTGTTGTTCACCAATATCTGTGTTCTTTTCTTCTGGGCACATGACCTCGACTATGTTTTTTTTAGCTTCTCTTGCTGTTAGGTGATGGATGTGTGACTGAGCTCTACTTAATGAAATGTAAGAAGTGATGTGTGCTGTTTGCAAGCCTGGTCCACTGAAACCATCCACACACAATCCTGGCTCTTTTTCTATAAATCAGTGGAGTGGAGAGGACACTGAGATCCTAACCAGCCACAAGATGGAAGGTGCCTAGTGTCCTAAATGACTGTTCGGGACAGAGTACCTGTTCTACTTGCTGCCCCATGTGCGACTATGCCGTGAGACATAAACTCTTATTGCATAGAGGTCCTGAGATTTTGTTATTGCTTGCTACAACAGTTAGCCTACACTGACATTTATAGCCATCCATCACCAATTTTAGACTGTATAGATAAAGGCTGAGGATTCAGTTATGAGAGGTTAGAGCAATGCTGTTCAATAGAACTTTCTGTGATAATGGAAATGTTTTGTTTGCATTGTTCAATACAGTAAACACTAGTCATGTGTAGTATTGAGCCCTTAGAATGTGGCAATAGGACTGAAGAACTGAATTTTTAGTTTAATTTTAATAATTAAAATTTAAATGAAAATGGCCATATATGGCTAGCGGCTGCCCTATTGGATAGCTCATGAGTTAGAGACTAGAAAATTTCTTAACAATTTACTGTCTCACCCCAAGCCCTCTTAAGCTTGGTGAGACCAACTTTAAGGAAACCAGTAGGAAAACTTGACTTGTGTCCTCAGAATATGTGTGTCAAGGCTGGGACCAGACCATGTGCGCAAATTCCAAAGGATCGGTGACAGTGTCTAGCTAGCTGCTCTAATGGTGGAGTGAGCAGAGGTGGCTGCATTGGGAACAGCCTGTTCTCCCAGAATGTATAGGGGCAAAGGACACATAAGTATTTCCTAGGGATCTCTTGGGAGAAAATCCTGGAGTCTCTTTAAACCCTGTCCAAGAGGAAGCCAGGAGAAGTGATATGACCTCATTGGAATGGCACTGTTTTTGTGACTAGAAGCAGCTAGAGGAATTTTTAATTATCTGAGAATGACCAGAAGAATTATAGACTCTTCTCCAAATTTTATGTAGGCTTGAGAGAAAACTAACCCCTTATCGTGGGTTTGACGGACAGCCAGGAGAGAAAATATAGTTTTCTGAGTGTACCCTGTGATCTTTGCTTAGGTTAATGTAAGTTATAATTAAAAAGCACTTAAAGCTCCCTAAAGGAAAAGATGCTATATCCTACGTAGTTTCAACCGCAAAGTTTCCATTTATTCTTTCTCCCATTCCTAAAGCGGAGGCCATATTTTGTGTCTTAGGCTCATGTGGGTGTTGGATCAGAGACCTACTGCATTTTAAGGCATGTTGTAAGCATATACGTGTAATTTGATGGACTTTAAGAAAAAGACCCGATATAGGGTCTGGCTTCGCAGAGATAAGAGTTGAGATTTGATTGTGGATATAAGGTCTCCTTGCTGCAGTGCAATGCCAGAGGTATGACTCAGATTTACTCCACTAGCTGCTGCTTTTTCTTTTGCTATCAGTGAGTTTTCTCTCTTCACCATGGGCTCTAACTGTTACTCTCAATCTACATAAGGGCCACACAGTTTCTGTTAGGCCTTCTGCATCCTTGTTACCCAAAGTTTGCTCTGCAGACCAGCAACATTCGGATCCCCCGGGAGCTTGTTAGAAATTCAGACTTTGCATTTTAATAAGAATCTTAGGCTATGCATACACGTATTAAAGTTTGAGAAGCACTGGCCTTCCTAGGGGGTGGGATTCTGGTGTAAAATAGATATGCCCACAGGCAGCAGGGACTGTGGGTGGGGGTACATATGTCCAAAAAGGGAATGATTGACATCAGTAAGAGATTGAACAAGATTTCTATTTACAAAACTGCATATAAATTGTAATTCATTTGCAATTTGAAAAAACATCAAGGCTTACTGCCAGTCAGAGCGTCTGATCAGCAAGAACTGATAACCAGTTGATAAAATATCAGTCAGTATAAAAGAAACACTTCATTATTAACCTGGAAAACCTTATCTAAAATAAATGTATATAATTCCTTAGTCTTTGCAAAGATTAAAAATGGAGTTTTCGCTGTCATCATTCCTCCAGGAACCAGCTATACTAACGAATGATTAATTTTTGGAAAATAAGATTTTAAAAAGGTAATATTTTGCTCCATTATTGTATATTTGTCAGGGAATATGTTCTCTCTGAAAAGAGAAGGGTTGCTCTGGATACCTTATTCTCTTATCCAGCTGACATTGGTTTCAATGGCCATTTTTTAATGTAGGATTGTTAAAACCACAAAGGGCAAAGTTGCTTTAATCTTGAGGGTCTCATTGCACATAGCACAATGGGAAACAGTGTTATTATGACCAGTGATTACTCACTAACCACAGAGTAGGGGGCAGGAGATGGTATTAGTTGGAGCAGGGATTCTCATACCTTAGTCATGGTATAGCAGCATCAGCAGCACATGAGGACTCCTTAGAAATGAAAATTCTAAGCCCCAGCCCAGATTTACTCAGTTGAAAGCTCTGAGGGTGGGGCTAAGCAATATGTTTTAATTATACTTGCTTGTGGCTCTGATGCTTGATAAAGTTTGAGAACCATTGATGAGGGTAAAGCAAACTCCTCTAGCAGATATACACTTCCATGTTTAACAGAATGGAAATTTTTTGTTGCACATTTAAAAGTACTGAGTCACATGGCTCTATGTAGCTGCAAGGGAGGCTGAGAAATGTAGTCGAGCCTGTGCCCAAGAAAAAGAGTCAAATGTGGATTTTGGTGAGCAGCTAGCAGTTTTTGTCATAAACTCTTTATGAAAATTTATGAGATTTTCTGTATTCTGGACCTATTTTATGTCATAAGCCCTTTTGACAATCTGGTGAAACCCACAGACAGTCTCAGAATGTTTTTAAATGCATAAATGTAGAATTACAAAGGAAGCCAATTATACTGAAATATAATTATAAATTATTAAAACTTTTGACAGCAGTATATGTACTTTATTAATGGATTAAATAACAAGATATAGTGGCAGATTTACTAACTACTGTGATTTTGAAGTAACACCGAGTAATAAATGGTATTTCAAAATATCTGCAGCCACTATAACTTAATATTTAAATATCTGTGATTTCTTCTAGTGGCAAAAATCATAGGTACTGATGATAATACCAGATTTATGGCCTATGTTCGTACTTCTTAATGCTAAATTAGAGGTTAGTGAAAATAAAGACATAATTTTTCCCCATCTAAGTTCATTGATTGCCCTCTTCATCTACCTTGGATTTTATTCATAGATCCAAGAACTTCTTCTATATAGTTGATTTCTAGCTCTGGATGAGGAGACTCGTAGAATTTTTACAGGGTATTGTGTGTTTATAAACATCAGCTTATTAAACTCCATAATAGTTGTATATGATAATTTGTATCTTATATACTCTTGTCTTAGTTTTTCAGGTTTGACAATAACACAAAAGCAATTCTATATAAATGCTCAATGATTCAATACTTTTTTTCTATTTGTTCAGATGCTTCATCAGTAAACTGGATAGTAGTTTGATCTTAAAAAACAATAGTTTTTACCTGAAAATGTTATTTTTGTTTATAGTCACTTATTTTTGTTTATAGTCATTTTCTTATTTTAGTCAGTCAGCATATATATTCTTGAGCACCTCCTTAGTGCCCAGCCTATGCCTATATATAGAATATTAGCTCTGAATCCATTACTACTGCTTTCTAATCTCTCTGTATAAGAGCAGAATGGTAAGGGCCCTGGCTTGAAGTTTGAAAGACCTGGGTTCCAATATGGGCTTTTCTAATTGCAAGTTTTTGCCTTAGGTAGATTATTTAACTCTGATAAGCCCCACTTTGCTTGTCTATGAAATGGATATAATAGGCTTAGCACCTAACTGGTGCTTAGTCTATGATTACTATTAACACTGCCTCCCTTTTTATGCCAGTCTGCACAGCCTAGTTAAATCTGAGTATTCAGCCTTAGAGGAATACAGCTAACCATCTAAAACAGCAGGAATGTGCATCAGGATTTTTTGTTTGTAGGCCACAGAATCTGACTTTGTCTGACTTAATCCAAAAGAGAGTTTCTTGCAAATATATGGTAGAACTCACAATCAAGACTGAATATCTGTTTAGAACATACAAAACTAAGGCAGCTTTAAAAGATCTTCGGTACAACCACTAGAATTAATGAATTCCTTCCGATTTTTTTCAGTTTTTCTATCCCTCCTGTAATATTTAGTGTACAAGCAGAGACTTTGACTTAGTTGAACCTTGGCCATGTGCCTACCTATGAATTGTACCAGGTTAGTAAGAGGCAAGATCTAGAGTGGGCTGTGGAGCACCCTGGCTTAGCTATGTATTAAGACTGCACATCTTGAGAAGTTATTACCTAAAAGATGCTGATAAAATGGAGTAGCCTAAAAATAGCAGAAGTCCACTACCGAGAGACTTCCAAGTATCCATCACCTATTGGTTAAAGAGTATCTAGGCAAGATCAAACAAATATAGAAAGAAATGGATTTTTACCCTTGCACCACCAAATCTAGTCAACACCTGTAAGAGCTTATAGCACCACCTACTGTTTTAAAATAAAATTTCCTTCTGTAAAAGTTGTGGCTTGTTTTTAATAGTATTTAGAATAAACAAGTGTAATAAACCAAGGAACTATTATTCTGTGCAGTGGTTTAGGGAAATAAAAAGAGAGACTGCTGACTTCACTGATGACTTCATGTTTATAGTGTTTGCAAGCATAGCTCTGAACTTCTGTATGTGAATTGCTGCCGCAAATCTAGGAAGTAGGTGAATTTATGGACTACTTATTGGAAGTAAGTGAATTTATGGACTACTTATTGGAAGTAAGTGAATTTATGGACTACTTATTGTAATCTATATACTGTTCTAAGTACCTATATGTGGATTATCTCATTCAAACACCATTATAACTCTGTGAGAGAGGTTTTATTATCTGTATTAGACAGATGAAAAAACTGAGGCACAGAGAAATAACTTGGCCATTATCTTTGTACACCTAGTAAGTGACAGAGCTGGCATTTGAGCCCAGATTGTTTGACTCACTGGAGCATATTTGTCTGGGACTCTCTGGAGCAAAGAACTCTCTCCCAATGATCAGGGATGGTTGGTACCTTGACAGTACCTCACATGTGTCTGTGTCAGCAAGGCACACCTACAGTGATTCATTTTCCTTTTTACATTTGATTAGCAAGACACTTCTGTCTTTAAGAATATCTTTTATTCACACAAGTAATATACATAATAATTATAAATGACACTTAGATATCATTATGTGCCAGATGCTCTTCTTAGTACTTTATGTACATTAATTCATTCATTCTTCTCATCATGAGGAAATGGTTAAGTATGATCACACAAGGAAGTGGCAGAGGTGGTATTTGAACCCAGATCGTCTGGCTGCAGTCTATGTACTATATTATAGTACCTAAAAAAGTTATTTAAAGATAGTACAAGTGTATTTGGATATAAGAGAAATCATGGTGGTGCTCAGATCTTGAAAAAAATGTGAAGGTGGAATGAAAATGACTGAAGTTTTGGGAAGAATAATTTAAACTTTCTAATTTTTATTATAAGTAATGCTTGAATATATTCTTGGATGTACTTGGTAGATTTTCTGAAGAGTAGAGACAAGGATGTGGATTTACTCGGTTTTTGCTCTATAGAATGACTGTACCAACATGTTTTAATTTTTTTTTTTTTAAGTTTAAGGGAGTTTTATGTATATAGGCCTCAGTACTATCAGTAATAAGTTAAGCAAAATTTGGTTGCTTGTTACTCATAAGAGCATAAAAGAAGGAGACTCTGCATTCTTATCAAAGACAATAGCTAGTATATTATCAAATACTTTAATTCTACCAGAGCACACATTTCTGAACTAGAAAGAGTACAATGGCTGTGGAAGTTAGTGCCACCTAGTGGTTAGACTAATCTTAGAGGTTCTCGGTCTTCAAAATGATAAAAATTATCAGAGGTTCTTGTTCAAAAATCAGATTCTTGGCCTCACCCTTACTGAGTCTAATTCAGAAGGAAGGCGAGAGAAGAAAAGGAAAGAGGGGCAGAGAGAGAGAGAGAGAGAGAGAGACAGACAGAGAGACAGACAGACAGACACAGACAGAGAGACAGAGAGACTGTGTGTGCGTGCGTGCGTGCGTGCGTGTGTGTGTGTGTGTGTGTGTGTGTGTATGTGTGTGTGTTGGGGGTGGAGTGTCCAGGAACCAGCATATTTAAAAAGCAGCCCTTGTGGTGTTGGTTATGACACATTTGGTCCTAACTCTGCTGTGGAACACAGTTTAACAATCGGCCCACCCTCTCTTCTCTTTAATCTTCACTGGCAGCCACTGTAATAGTTCGTGGATTATGTGGACGCTCTGGGGATCTTCTGGGACTATTTTGGGTTGAAAAACATCCAGCTGAACTTGCACACAGAGGAAGGATGTAAATAGGCTATGTGTTTGGGGATGAGAAGAAAGCGCCCAAACTGCAACTTAAGTTTTGCCAAATCAATTTTCATTTCCTCCTTATTTATTTCTGTTGCCTTTGGTGCTACTTTTGACTCTGTGGGTCACCCCCTCATTTTGTCTCTTTTATACTCATCAGCCTGGTATTCAGGGTCTTCGTATTTGGACTCTAAACCTTCTCCCATGGTCCTTAGTGAGAATCCCTCGATACATTAATGCTTCGGTATCCCACAAAATCACTCTCTGGCCTTTTTTCTCAGACTGCTTCTCCTTCTACAGTGCTTCCTCCATTCTTTATGGCTTTACTGCAGCCTTAAAGTTTTTGTACATCTTTTAAAATTCAGAAGACCCATGACCTCAGAGAAGCCCTCCGTGGAGCATTAACGCCTTGTCCCCTCTACCTTCCCACCATACTTCATCCATAGCTTGTACTCTCATTCTGACTCATCATTAAAGAATGTTTCATATTGCTACCTAAATATTCTCTTCATCTATCTATCTATCATTTTACTTATTCATTCATTGCTTATGTTGTTTCCCAGGTCTGGAATATAAATTCTGTATGTTCTTCAAATGCCACCCCTTCAACTAAGCCTAATGTAGACTATTTTCAGCTTCATTTATTGATTCCTTTTCCAAGATCTGCTAGCACTAAGAGCCTTCAACTGCCCGCTTTAACCCTTAATTACACATTCTAGTATGTTCTTGAACTCTGTGTTAGACTTTTTCTGCTCTCCGGTAAATTATGGCTGTATAGGACAGCTAAATATAATGCATGTCTGTATTTTATGTAATTCTTTGATATTTTCCGAAATTGTTTGCATATTCCCAAATGCATACTCAGTTGAACTTGTTTCCATTGTCTAGCAAGTTGTCCTTATACTCATCTTACTCTAAAAGAGAAGGAAAATTAACATTTTATTGAGCACCTGCTATTTGCCAGATACTGTGCTTAGAATTTTATATGTATTACCTTCTCTAAAACTTAAAACCCTGTGAGCAGAATGTTACCCATTTCTTAGATTAGACATGTTAGACTCATAAATGTTTGATAAATGTGTAGCTATAATTAACAGGTCAATATTTGGAACCAGGCTTATCTGACCCCAAAACCCATACTTTATACTCTACTATATCGCCTCCATTAGTTTTAGAGCTTCACTTTATGGTATTTTATAGTGATGCTTTGCATTCCTGCTTTCCTTCTTTTGAAGAGTCTGATCTCAGGAATGTAGAGTGGCACTTTACCTGAGATTAATATTCAGTCCTACTCCCTGTACCCTGCTTCATGCCTGAGTGAAAATACTCTTCTTTACATGTATTCTGATTTCTATATACGTAATTAAAGCAATGTGCCCACCTGCCCTTTCTTTTGGACTGATTTTATGGGATCAGAAACATTTTTTAATGGTATTCAGGGTCTTCGTATTTGGACTCTAAACCTTCTCCCATGGTCCTTAGTGAGAAACATTTTTTAATGGTATTCAGGGTCTTCGTATTTGGACTCTAAACCTTCTCCCATGGTCCTTACTGGGCCTTGAAACACTGAGGTGCTTTTGAGAACATTGGTGAATAAATCTCGCTCTCATGTTGACATGCCTTCTGTGCACTCACCTTGGGGAATGTAAGTGATCTCACTGAACTCGGTGACTTTTGGAACTCTCTGTAAAACTAGCCCCAGAGAATTTTTAAACTAACTTAATACAAGTCTGGATTTGTTGGCTTGTGTTTTCTGCCACAGGGATTCAGAGCAAGCCCCCGGCACATTAGAAGACGAGCTGCAGCGGCTGCGGCTGCCCGTCTGGAAGAAGCCAAGCCTCTGGTGGAAGTTCACCATCAGAGTGAGCAAGAAAATTCAGCAAGGAAACGAAGAATCAAGAAGAATAGCCGAGTCCAGCCAGAGTTTTATCACTCTGTTCAAGGTGCCTCAACCAGAAGGCCTGTAAGTAGAGAATGGTCTTTTATAAGAATATTAAATATGCTGTCAAATGGTGTTGTCATTCTCTTAGTTTTTAAAAAAATCATCAAATTTTTAACTTTAAGTACTTAGGTTTTCCTGTTGTTAACCCCAACAAGTGGCAGTGTACTCATGTGAGTTCCAGCAAGGAATGTGGTTTCACAGGTTTCATGGAAAGCACTGGTGCAGAGAGTTGTCAAAGAGGCATTGATTTAGAAACTGGTGAATTCTGAGCCCTATCAGAGCCAGGGTCTAGGCTGAGGATAGAGGCCAATGAGCTAAGGTATAGTAATGATGAAATCAGAGTTGGTGAGGAGAGGTGACAACAAAGCCAGTATTAGGATGAGAGAGGCATGGAGGGAAAGGTGGCCTGGGGTCTGATGCGGTAGCTGAACCCCTCCACTGGGCTTTTGGGCCAGTAAGGCCTACACTGCCCTCTGCAGCCAGCCAGAGTGACTCTGCAAAAGTGCTGGGCCTCTCAGGTGTGGCCCTTATACTGACGTAAGGCTGCAGCCTTGTCCTTTTCTAACCAAGTACCATTTGTCAGTGTTGCCTTAGCTGAGAAATTTGAGGCTCAATCAGGAGCTGGTCTCCACCTCTTGCTCATCTTTTGAGCACATTGTTCTATGTGCTCTGATTATTTTTCTTGGTTGGGAGTTTTTCACGTGAACTTTTTACCAAGGCTGTGACGATTAAAGATGTGGGCTTAGGAAATGCCACTTTAAAGCTTTTAGAAAATTATTTCATGACTGCAATAATTTTGCATTGCTTTAGCATTCAAAAAAAAAGGTTGCCAGTGGTTTACTCCTGTACTGTAGGGAGCCTATTTTTGTTATTCCTCATGACTTGATAATAACCCTTTGTAAATTATTAAAACAGAACTGCCCTTCTGTGGGGGTAAATGTGTGGCAGGCACATGTGAAGATTGCTAGAAAGCCAGGAGAATATCACATTCAGTGACTGGGCCAACAAAAATGGCAAGAAGCTAAATTCCTTTATAGAAAAGGTCCTGTTTATCTTTAACTAATTGTAAAATAAGTACATATTTAGCGATGAGAGACTTCATGATTTAATAAAAGAAAGGCTAAGTAGAATTTGGTACCTATGTAGAGCAATATGAAATAGTAGGAAAATTTATACATTCAATAAACATAAGCTTTTTAATACAGGAAATAAGGAATACACAAATATATCTTAATAAGTAATAGTTCTAGAGGACTTACTGTATACAGGAGGTATTCTATGTGACTCACTTAACAACCCTATGAGGTAAATGTTGTATCTATTTAATTGATGATGAAACTGAGGCCCAGAGAGGGTAAATAACTTGCTTAAGTTTACCTAGTTGTTTGGGTTCAGAGTCTAGGATTTAGATTTAGGTATTCTGCCTCAGAGCCCAAGCACTTACTTCTACAGTCTGCTCCTTTCTTATAGTACCTGGTCTCTAGGAACTCACAGCTGGATCAGTGGAAAGACATGCAAACAAGTAAATATGATGCATGTCTATGCTGTGAAATGCTGTTGTAGAATTATGTGCAAGGCACTATGGAAGCATGTTGGAGGGCCAGAAATATTTACGGAGAAGCAGACACCTGAGATGAGTCCTGAAGACAAGGAGTTTATCAAGTGGAAAATAGGGGTGTAGGTATCTCTGATTAGAAGAACATGTACAGAAGCACGGAGGCATGAAAGGTTATGGCATACTCAAGGAACAGCTTGAGGTGGTGCTGGTAGATGAGACTGGATGGGTCAGGCAGGACAGGTCATTAAGGGATTGTATATTATGCTGAATAGTTGGGTTTATCTTCTGTGATGGGGATCTGCTGAAGGTAGGGAGTAGGTGCATTGGTTCTGGTGCTTAGGATCTGGCTAATTCTTTACTTGTTCTAATCTTTCTGTGTGGATCAGGATGAAGAAGTAAGTGATAATCATCAAGGTTTAGAAACTCAACTACTGCTAGTCTCTCATGAGCACTGTACATAACCTCCTTAAGTAATAAGATGTGTACTTTATGCCTATGTGACTTTGAACTTGTTATCCATTTTGTCTTTGAATGCTTATCTTCACTGTTTGCATGTTGATTTTCAGTTCACCTCGTAAGTGACTGTTCAGAAAACTCTTTTCTGATCCTTTCTATCAGAGTGAGGTACTTTTCTTTTTGGCCCTCAGGACTTTGTGCAAATCTCCAATACAGCAGCAGTTAGTTACTCTAGTGAAAAACGCAGACTCTTTAGGAAGATGGACATGGGTTCAAATTCTACTTTTCGTTTCTGGCAGGAAACAGTTGGCACACTAAGAGAGTTTAATAAAAAGGCTTTTTACAGAGGTGTGGGCAGGGCTAAGGTGCTTCACTAGCCTTCAAGTAGGACATGCCTACCTACCACACCTAACCTGAAGGGACAGCAGAAGGCAGTGGTCTTACTAGATCCTGGTAAGAACAGCAGAAGCCATGGAAGAATCCTTCCCCAGGAGTTGTGGCTGAGAAGTGCTTTCCATTCACCCAACCTAACTGGAAGCCAGAGAGCCAAGGAGCTCGGGTGATGCAGGTTATTGAGATTAGCATCATAAAGATGGAGCAAGGCAGAGATGGGCAGAGAGTCTGAGAAAGTACAGGGACAGTGGGGAATGAAAAAAAGCAGTCTTGGCCAAGTTGTTCAACAATTTGAGACCCAGCTTTCTTATTATAAAGTGGTAACAATAGCTACATCATTGAATTGTGAGGATGAACTGAGCTGACATACGGAAATGGATGGCATGGTGACCTGCTTAGAATAAGCGCTCAATAAATGGTAATTCCTTCCTTTTCTTTCCTCCCCTAGACTTTGACAACTTTGGGGGGCCTTATCATCTGGTCTAGAATATCTTCCGGCGTATGACATCTGGGCGCATTTTATTGAGTAAATGAATGAATGATATTTAAACATGACATATATTTATGCACTATAAGAATTCAAAGAATGGAGGGTTTATTTTTTTAACCTCCCCAAATGGTATGGTCAGGGGATAACTACTTCACAGAAGAGTTGTGATTGAGTTGGGTTTTAAAATATAGGTAGGAATTGGATAGGCAGCAGATGTTAGGTCTGGGAAGTGAAGTAAGCAAGAGTACTGAGGACCGCTTGACCGAATGTGAAGATTTATATGAGAGAAGTACAAGACAGAGCTGGAAAAAGAGATTGAGGCCAGGATACATTCTAGACAATCACTGCATTTAAACTTTGTTTCCTGTGCCTCATGGAGACACTAGAAGAAGTGAGTAGCATGATCAAAGCACTATCTTAGGATGATTGAACGTGAACAGGGTGAGTCCGAGGGGAGCAGGACAGAGGCCAGGTAAGTAGCTGCTGCAGGAATCTAAGTATGAGGTGATTAGGACCTGAACTTGGAACTAACCTGTGACACTCTGCTGGCATCTGGTGATCACTGCTGATGGGGAACCTGAGGATGGCCTTTGCCTTCTCTTCTACAGAAGGATCAATTGGAAGAGAGAGAGACTAGAGGGCAGGAAATAGCAGTGAGGGCTATTCTGTTGACTGGGGACAATAAAAATACTCTGGGAAGTGTTTTTGGGGCCAGGTAAAACTCACATCCTCCAGTTATCTCCATCTTCTAGGGGTCGTCTTGGAGACTGGAAATTGTCAGAGTTGGTAGACAGCGAGGAGGCTGTTGGCTCTTTGTCTCGTGTTGTTCCTGTTTAGCTTTCTGGAACTTTATGACCTCCACTGACATTCCTCTATTTTTATACGGACTTGAGCTGAGGTCTTGTGTCCTCTTCTGGATTTGGTTAGGCATAGTCAGTAGTGCTCACTAGAGCCACTCAATTCAACATGTGCTTGAAGCCTGGGTCTTTACTAGCTTACATGTTTGGAGAAAATCATTGTTACCACACGTCGCCATGCAGGCAACTCTGGCTGTGGCTTGTAGTAAAAATAAATTAGCCGTGATGACTCAGGATTGTTTGAATGACTTTATATGAAGAACTCCAGGTATTTCTAGTAGCAATCTGAATAAGAAACAGGCCCATGAAGGAGAAAGACTGAAACAGGATATAGCTGTGAAGGAGATGAATCAGAAAATGTGACAGTGCAGTTTCAGTCATTTTCAGTAGGACTGTCCTTTTGATGAAGTGGGCTACATGCCATGTGGAGTGCATTATACTTTAGCATCTTTGCTACTCTAACCAATTTATCCTTTCTGAATCCATAATTTATACTCAAATGTGCCTATAAGAATTTGTAATGGAGATCGCTAATATAAACTTAATAATATACATGTTTTTTATTTCACTCCTTTGGAATGTTTCTAAGGATGAGTTAGCTAAAAATTTATCCTGATATTTTCTTTGTAAATATGTCTTGGAACTTACACTATATATGAAGACACTGGAACACACTTAGGAATTTTCTACTACCTTGGAGCAAAAAAATTAATTAGAGCCAGATCTCCATTTGTTCTTCATTATTTTGACATTACGAAGCATTTTTTTT
>NW_011889041.1:442887-460102 GCF_000151845.1 Pteropus vampyrus
GGCCAGGATACATTCTAGACAATCACTGCATTTAAACTTTGTTTCCTGTGCCTCATGGAGACACTAGAAGAAGTGAGTAGCATGATCAAAGCACTATCTTAGGATGATTGAACGTGAACAGGGTGAGTCCGAGGGGAGCAGGACAGAGGCCAGGTAAGTAGCTGCTGCAGGAATCTAAGTATGAGGTGATTAGGACCTGAACTTGGAACTAACCTGTGACACTCTGCTGGCATCTGGTGATCACTGCTGATGGGGAACCTGAGGATGGCCTTTGCCTTCTCTTCTACAGAAGGATCAATTGGAAGAGAGAAAGACTAGAGGGCAGGAAATAGCAGTGAGGGCTATTCTGTTGACTGGGGACAATAAAAATACTCCGGGAAGTGTTTTTGGGGCCAGGTAAAACTCACATCCTCCAGTTATCTCCATCTTCTAGGGGTCGTCTTGGAGACTGGAAATTGTCAGAGTTGGTAGACAGCGAGGAGGCTGTTGGCTCTTTGTCTCGTGTTGTTCCTGTTTAGCTTTCTGGAACTTTATGACCTCCACTGACATTCCTCTATTTTTATACGGACTTGAGCTGAGGTCTTGTGTCCTCTTCTGGATTTGGTTAGGCATAGTCAGTAGTGCTCACTAGAGCCACTCAATTCAACATGTGCTTGAAGCCTGGGTCTTTACTAGCTTACATGTTTGGAGAAAATCATTGTTACCACACGTCGCCATGCAGGCAACTCTGGCTGTGGCTTGTAGTAAAAATAAATTAGCCGTGATGACTCAGGATTGTTTGAATGACTTTATATGAAGAACTCCAGGTATTTCTAGTAGCAATCTGAATAAGAAACAGGCCCATGAAGGAGAAAGACTGAAACAGGATATAGCTGTGAAGGAGATGAATCAGAAAATGTGACAGTGCAGTTTCAGTCATTTTCAGTAGGACTGTCCTTTTGATGAAGTGGGCTACATGCCATGTGGAGTGCATTATACTTTAGCATCTTTGCTACTCTAACCAATTTATCCTTTCTGAATCCATAATTTATACTCAAATGTGCCTATAAGAATTTGTAATGGAGATCGCTAATATAAACTTAATAATATACATGTTTTTTATTTCACTCCTTTGGAATGTTTCTAAGGATGAGTTAGCTAAAAATTTATCCTGATATTTTCTTTGTAAATATGTCTTGGAACTTACACTATATATGAAGACACTGGAACACACTTAGGAATTTTCTACTACCTTGGAGCAAAAAAATTAATTAGAGCCAGATCTCCATTTGTTCTTCATTATTTTGACATTACGAAGCATTTTTTTTGATGTCTAATCCTAAAGGTTTTTAAACATCATCAGTATCACTATATTAAGAGCTCTCACATTTACTGTATGCTTATTACATTGACAACACATGGGCGTTGTTCTCTGTGTGCTTGTTTTTTTTTTTTTTTTTCCTCATTTAATCTTCTCAGCAATTCTCTAGGGTAGGTGCTCACTTTCCATAGGAGGAAACTTGTCAAGGTCACACAGCTAGTAGATGATAGAAGTAAGATTTAAACTCAAGCACTCTTACTGGAGCAGTTTGAGAATGGAGAAATCCAAACCATCACATTTCTGGTGCTAGATGTCTATCATAATCAACTCTCCTAAAGAATTTCAATCACTTTGAGTTTCAGTTTTCCTGCCTGCATGGATGGTAGATATAGATGAGATCTGGGAGTTTCTTTCAACTATTACATCAATCAAAACCTATTTTTAAATGGTATTGAAAACGATAGATAAACCCCAAACCTTTTTGCCATGCATTTTATCGATCCTGTCTTTTTGTGGCAGAGCAATTAGGAAGTAGCAAGTCTTTCTACTCTATTGCCCACTCATGCAAACCTGTTACTGTATAACAACTCTCAAGCCCAAGAAGTATTTCTGTGTTTGGTGTTGGGGCTAAGGGGAAATAAAGATTTTAGAGTACTTGAAAAAAATTAGGCACCCTGACTCTATTCCTGTTACATTTTACTGATTCCAGTTTTGTTTTTTTTGCACACTACAACAGCGTCGTGTACATTTTCTCATGACTTAGAACCTCAGACTTTCTCAAGGAGATGAAAGAATATCTGATTGAAAATTGCTAGCGTCTACCCCCACCCCCCACCCTTGCCTCCCACATCATTGCCCAGGCTGTAGCTTGCTATCCCTGCTGGCAAAACTTTGATTTGACCCATGAGCTTCTGTCTTCTCACTCTGGAGCTCCCACTGCAAGTAAGTGAATTATTGAGCCTGATCATTTTGACACAGGAGTTGGAGGGTGGACAGGCTTAGCACAGATGTTCGGTGGTCCTGCTCTCTGAAATGGTAAATACTGAGGAAGAAGCAGATTTGGGGCTGGAAATCAATTTTCCAAATGGGATATGTTAAGTTCGAAATATCTATTAGATATTCTGGTGTCTGGATTTCATGGAAGACATGAGCCTGGATTGGGAGTCATTAGTACATGGATATCAAATCCATGACACTAGATGGAATGACTTGGGGAGTAAATATTGATAGAGAAGAGAACAGAGTTGAGAACCGAGCCTTAGATACTCAGTGTCGAGAGGCTGAGAGGAGGACTGAGCTTCTCTTACAAGTCCCAACTCTTCCCTCAGAAGTACAGACGCCTCAAGCAAAGATGGGCCCAGGGCTCTTGACTTTCATTTAAGGATATTCATCTTAGGCCAAGAAAAGGTAGCTCATGTAGAAACTGGAGAAAGTAGCAGAAAAGGATTTCCCAGCATACTGATTACTCCCTCCTTTTCCTGCTCTTTCTCCTACTAAACCACTTTCTTGACCTCATCCTTCTTTTCCTTCTCTTTTTAGATTTTGTTTTCAAGTTTTGGGGGAAATTTTCTGTTTTTACGATTGCAGCTTAGGTCTTGTAAGGCTGCAAAATATTTTGGAATATTGCATCGTTTTTATTTTTTAAAATTAATATTAATAGGACTTCAGGTCGTCTTTGTAGTTGGGAGCTCGCTGCTGTGTAGAAAAGACTATATATCCTGGATCTTATTGAAAATATAGTAGGATGTTTCTCTTTTCCTTTCCTGCTTAGATTATTAAAAGGTCTTCCCTTTCCTTTTTCAAATATGTAGGACCAGGCAGCTTTATTTGCATAACTTGGGACACTTCCTTTTATGTATAAGGCTTAACTAAACAGATCAGTACCTTACTTTGGCTTCATTAATGGGCAAATACAAAGCTCCTAAAGAAAATGTTTATTTCCTTTCTTCTTGAAATTCTAGAGAATGAATTGAATTAATAAAGTCAAATTACTTTTGCTAACTGCCTCAAAAGGATTTTATTGAATTATGTCCATTCAACTTACTGAATCTTTGCTACACATTTATATACCTCCCTTCTGGACTCATAAAATATTTCATTTATTATAAGTTTGCTATCAATAGGTGTAAGAATAATTGGTGCACAGGAGCATGCAAGGTAGGCGGACTATATTAAATTGAACAGAGCTAATACAGTTTAGTTTCTCAAAAAGTTCCTGAAACCAGGATTAACTCAGTGAAGAGATTCTTGTGCTCTGCTTAGATAAATATAAGTACATCTTTCTAAATCCCGATCCTCTTCAAAAATGAGCATTTTTGACTGCTTGCCATTCATTTTGTCTTTCTTGTACTCAGGGTCACCCTTTGTCTTAAAAATCTTGAATTCTTTAAGCTTCCAGCAAAGGGAACTTAAGAAAACTTTCAGATAGCCATGTATACTTTATTGACAACTGTGGATCAAAGGACTGAAAAAAAAAAGCCCCTTCAAAGACCATCTAGTTTATTACTTTACTTCTAACCAGAATAATCTTTAAATTGTTCCAGGAAGATGGGTATAAATTCTTTTATTTTAAAGGACACACTCATAGTTTCTCTTGGAACTCTAGTTGACATTTAACAACTGTCTTTGCCTCAGATGACTCATTGATCTTTGCCCTAAATCCCATGGATTACAATTTAAGACCATTTTCTGTTGTACCATCTGTGAAGGTGGTGAAGTTTAGCCCACCTGCTACTAAAGTGTTACTGTCAGTCCTTATGAAATCAAAATGTTAAAGTTTGAGGGGATCTTAGAGTTTATCTGATTCAACATTCTCCTAATGCCAGATTCTCTTTTGCTCCAGTATTTTTTGTGATAAGATCTCCCATTGTTAAGTAACTCTAATCAGTAGCAAGTTAATAATACTTGAGAATCAAAATGCTGTTCCTTTTCTAAGCTCAAGGTTCCATTCTCTAGACCATTTCTCTTATGTCTAATTCTCAGTTTTTCCAAATAACACCTTCATTGCTTTCCTGTAAACCACCTCCTAGTGAGTGGCGAGGATCTATCTGATTTCTCTCAATTGTGTCTCTTTTTTGTTGTTGTTGTTGTGAGATGATGAGTGTTATTCAAGAAAATCGAACTATGGAAATTGAACATATCCAAACAGAATTTAGTTTGTGCCTTGAGAGAGGAGAGGTCAGTTCTGGAAATGACAGTAATGTTTCAGGAAAATGACTTGTTTGAAGTAGCACTTTGAAGTTAAGTAGTACTTCATATTTTTTAAAAGCATGCTCATATTAATTATCTCATTTAATGTGCACAACCAACATATGCATTGGGTAGGGCATATATTTTTAATCCAATTTGACAAAACTGAGTCTTAGAGAGTAAGGGACTGACCCAAGGTCATAAGTCTAGATGGAGGCAGACATTCATCACCCTTGCAATCTGTTCGAGAGAGCTCTAACTCAGATAACACTTGGGAAATTAGGTGAGAACTTTCAGGGATGAGAATTTAGATTCCAGGAGACTGGAGAAATTATTCATTTTTTCAGCCTCATTCAATTCCAGCAAGTAGCTATAACATTTTTGAGAGCCTGTTCCCAGTCTGCATTATCTATACTGGCCACCTAGAGTACCAAGGTATTGGCAAGCCCACTTTGGTCTGATACTACCAAGTCCATGCTGCAACCTCCATACATCCTGCTCAAATATCACATGTAAAGTAAGTTATCAACTTGGATGCTAGGGAATGTCACTGACTTATCAGCATTGACCCTCACTATATGCAGATCAAGATCAATAAGATGGATGAAGTTCCTAATTTAATCTGGTGTTAAAATTAGTTTTAAATACTCCTGTGCACTGTTGCTGGGAGTGTAAAATTGTGCAGCTACTATGGAAAACAGTATGGCAGTTCCTCAAAAAATTAAAAATAGAACTACCATAAGATCTAGCAATCCTACTTCTGGATGTATATCCAAAAGAACTGAAAGCAGGGTCTTGAAGAGATATTTGTGTGCCCATGTTCATAGTAGCATTATTCACATTAACCAAAAGGTAGAAGCAACCCAGTGTCCATTGACAGATGAAGAAACAAACAAAATGTGATTAATATATACATACAATGGAATATTATTCAGCCTTGAAAAAGAAGGAAATTCTGACATATGCTATAACCTTGAAGACATTATACTAAGTGAAATAAACCGGTCACCAAAAAATTGAATACCACATGATTCTTCTTTTGTGAGGTACCTAGAATAGTAAAACCATAGAGACACAAAATAAAATGGTGGTTGTTAGGGCCTGATGGGAAGAGGGAATGGAGAGTTATTTAATAAGTACAGAATTTTAGTTATGCCAGGTGAAAAGAATTCTGGAGATTGGTTGCACAATGATGTGAATGTACTTAATACTACTGAACTACACACTTAAAAAGGTTAAGGAGGTAAATTTTTAGTAAGTTTTGTGCATTTTACCACAATTAAAAATAAATCGAGTTTAAACTGCAAGCAAGGAGGCAGAAGAATAACAATAAATGTTCATAAAATAAGGGCCCAAATGATAAAAACATCAGAGAAGATATACATTTAGCTTATTTTAAGTAAAACTATCATAAAGTATTAGAGGCACAAGGTAAACAAGAGGAAATTAATTACAAGAAAAGGACTTAATTACTAATTGGAGAACATGTCCTTATATGTAGAGTGTGGGCATGATAGTATATTGAATATTGGATGGCAAGACATGTGGTTTCATATAAATGAAATGACTGTTGGTATCATTATTCTTATAAAAGAGAAACTACTAAGAATGTAAACTCTTAGTTGAGGTTTTAAGGGCTATTGTATATTGTATATTGCATTTGCATATGAGTTAAAACTTACTTTAGAATAAACACTATTGATCTAAAACAATGTAAACTTGCATATTAATTCAGAAGATTCTATTTTTCATGATCAATTTATGTTCTTCTGTCAAAAACTTCAGAAACTTTATTTAGCAAATAGATGGATATGTTGATGTTGTTAGGAGCCAGGATTTTCAGTAGGAGATTTTATAGCAGGTATCAAAGCAGAGAAATTAAGTAAATTCCTATAATCCTAAAATTGAATTGGAAATACCAGTTTAAACTCATCATGAGTTCAAACTGGTATTTCCAATTCAATTTTAGGATTATAAGATTAGTTTTTTCATTATATATTATCAAAATAATCAATTATAGGATTGATTATATATTATCAATTATAGGATTAGTTTTTTCATTATATATTATCAAAATAATCCAGTGGGGTAGAGGAGAAGTATGGGTAGGAGTATGGTCCAAACAACATTGACCGGGATTTGGTAAATTTTGAGGCTGGGTGATGTGTGAATATTGGGTGATGTAGGTTCAATGTTCTTTATACTTTTCTATTGTTGTGTAAGCTTGAAATTGTCCATAATGAAAGGTTTAAGACATGAAAAAAAGAAACATCTTTATTTGAAATTTACATTATCAATACTTTGCTTCAAGTCTCTCTTCTGGCTTCTGTTTTTCAAAGATTGAGCCTTATTTTTTGTTAATAATATTTCCAGATTTCAGATATTTACTATTAGAAGATTTTTAGAATGGCAGAAGGGGGCAGTATTCCCATGGCTATCTTTTGATGCTTTTTATTTCTTTTGTCAACTTTTTACTTAGAACATTTTGTAATACTGTGTTGGTGAATGGTGTAGAAATATACTTATTATTTAAATTTTAACGAATAATATAAAACACAAGGAATTATATAGGCACAGTCTTCCATTTTAATATCTAAAATCTGATTTGTCTCTGAGATTGCTGTTTTTTGTTCTTTGTAGATTTATTGATATGAAAATATAATTATTATTGAAATAAAAGTGACCCAGAAGGCAACATGCTATCATATTGCTTGATATTGTCTTGCTGAAACTCAATTGATACCTGGTCTTATAGGTTTTTTTTTTTGTATCAAGTAGAATTCTCCTATTTCTATATTACTTTATTATAGCAAATTACACTTATATCATCTCACAGAGCTCATGAAATTTTGATGATGGCTGAAATGCAAGCTGTTGAATAATTGCCTTAATCGATTTGAGTTAATCTTTAATATTGACATCACATTCCATTATGTGACTCTATTCAGGAGATGATTTTCCAAAGGTTGATTATTTGCTTTATTTTGTTGCTTATACTTCTGCTTTTCTGTTGCTAAAAAGGGAGGTAAGCACTCTAGCTCTATTTAAATCTTAAGAAACCTTGAAATTATCATTATTTAGGATACTTTAAAATTATCCATGAATTTTATTTATATATTAGTCCTATTAGAAATGGGCCTCGATAATTGAGAATGAATTAGAATTTTTAAAATAATTTAAAATTTTTAAATTATAGTTGGCATAGAATATTACATTAGTTTCAGGTGTACAGCATAGTGATTAGACGTTTATATAACTAGTACCCACCTGACACTATACATAGTTATTATAATAGTTACAAAATAGTCATGAAGATATAAAGTATAGCATAAGGAGGATGAATAATAATTTTTAGTTGCTTTGCCAAATGGAAAATAATTACTCCATTTACCTTTACTAAAATTGGATAGCTAGGCATGGATCTTTAAGAAGCAATGGAGTCCTCACAAGACATGTGCTTTCATTTCATGCTAGTAATTTTTTACAATTTGCAGCTGCAGAAAAATAATTATTTTTAAATAGCCAACATAAGTGTTGAAAATGAGATCCTTTTTCTTAGCTGTCAGACTAACCATTTCCTTTGAACTGTGATTATAATCAGTTGTGATGTATCACTTTGAGCCTTTCTTCTCCTGCATTCCAAGAAGGTTAAACATTACTGAGCATAAACCTCCTTCCAAGGAGTTTAGAACAGCAAAAATTATACATTCTACCTGAGCATACACTTTAAGGTGGAGTTCCATGTACTCATTCAGCTCTTTGGAGTTTTGAAGACATGTCAGAAAAGTCATTAGTCAGGATTCTTGGCACATTCTTCCATCCTTTTGTTTGGTGTTTTGTTGTTTTGTTTTTGTTTCTGTGAAACAGAAGATTAACCTCCCATTTAATAAAGTAGGAACTAGAGTTAGACTTGATTTCTTCCATTGATGTCAAGTTATAGAAATTTGTGATTTTCACCTTTTCACCAATAAAGAAAAACCACTTGGATTAAATAGCTGACTATTGACCTGATTTTGAATTGTTATTGTCTATTTTCAGTAGTAAAAGTCTGAGTATGGTGGAAAGTTTTAGAATTCTGTGGCCTTCTCCTAAAAACTGGAATGGTTCTTTTTTAATATAAAAACAAACTGTTGGTCTGAAGGTGAGAGGTGAAGTGGGAAGATGAGTCAGTGGATATCAGGCATTGTCTGAATCTTTTAGCAATTACTTAGTGTGTGCTTTGCATTGTTAGTTATTTTCACTAGTCCTTTTTATTTTCCTAGGTATATGTAACTGAGTAAGAGAGTATTTTACATTGCTAACCACTGTAGAAGTATTTCAGAGTTGATATTTAAAAATATCTCTTTTATCGTGGAGCAGATAAGTTGAAAAACAAAATGGCACCGCTTTCTCAGAAAAACTGTTTTCCAAAATAATTTCTTCAGTGCAGTTCTATCTCTTGTTCTGACTTTAATGAGAGGAATTATGTCAGCTTGGAAGAAAGAAGAGACTGCTTTATGTTCTAAACCTTAGCCCTAGGGAATTGTGGGATTTCAATAAATTTTTAATAATGACTCTCTGGTCTGCTCCCCCCACCCCCCAAATTGTTATTGCTTAGCTGTCTTAGAGTAAGAAAAAGTTGTACGGCGAGAAATCAGAGGAATGGAGAGAAGGAGAATCAGATGCTCAGTTATTGTGGCAAATTGACAAATTAGATTGTAATTTATATCTCTAGAAGTACTTTTCTTGATATTCTTTTGAAAGTTATCTATTCGTTATGGGGACAGAAATGAAAAGTTTTTTATATCATAGGCTACAAGACCACCTGAGTTATTAATGGGCTTGGCCCAGTTTAATTTTGCTAGCGTTAGGATTTAAACCTTTCAGCAAACATAAACATTATGATGGAGTGGCTAAGATTGTATATTCCAGAACCACACAGCCTATATGAATATAAATTCAGTCTTCGGCACTTACGAGCTCAGTGCCTTTGGGTGCTGTGAGTTATTCAGCTTTATTGTGGCTCAGATCCCTCCATTATAGAATAGGGGTCAATTTCATAATGTTATTGCGAAGACTCATTTTTTTATAGTGCTCAAAACAGTACTTGGCACATGTTGAGTGCTATATCTGTTTACTGTTATTACTTACCAACAACCTAGGTGTGGGATAGGATCCTAGGTGTACTGGAGATACAGAGGTGAGTAACGTAAGGTCCCGGATCTCAGGGATCTTATAGTCTTGAAGAAGTGGATGAACAGATGGTTACAATGTAGTATGATAGAGGGTGGTGTTCTGAGAGGATATTAGAGAGTCACTTATCTCAAAATAGGATGTTCAGACAGGCTTCCTGGAAGAAGTGGTTGCTGAGCTGGGGAGCAGGATGTCTTAAAGGAGCAATGTGTGAGAGAGCTCTATTCTTTCTGGGGACCTAGAAATAGTTCCTAATGAAGCTGGTATAGGATATGAGGCTAGTGATGGCTAAGGTCATAAAGGGCCCTATTTGCCATGCCACAGAGTTTGGACTTTTATCTTTTCGCATTGGGTGCCCCCGAAGGCCAGTGAGTAAAGGGAGGGTTGGGATAAGAATTCCAGTTTAGAAAGATTAATCTAGTCCCAAAGTAGCCATTGGATTGGAAAGATACAAGGTTAGAGACAGGGAGACTAATGCTTTGGTCCAAGTAAGAAATTATTAGGGCCTGAATTAAGATAGTAACAATGTAGGTGAAAAGAGAGGAATTAATTTGAGCGTTATAAAGGATTAGAATAAATATAACTTGGTACCAAACAATATGTGGAGTGAGGAGGAAGGAGAAATCATCTATATATTTTTAAAATTCATTTTTAATTTATTTTATTTTTGGGGGTCTAGTCTAGCCAATGGGCAGATTCTAGAATCTTTCACTAACATGGGAATAAAGCAAGATAAGAACAAGGTGAGGTGTAGGGGAGGGGGGAAATATGTTGGATTTTGTATGTGACGATTTTGAAGAGCCTGTGAGACATCCAAGGAGTGATGTCTAGAAAGCAGTTGGATATTAGAATATGGAATTCGAAGGAAAAGGCAAAGCTGGAAAGACAGATTTGGTGATCGTTAGCACATAGAACCTTGTTAAAGCTATGAGAGTGAACAAAGCTCAACAAAAGAGCCTGAAGAGTGAGAAAGATGAGATCCCAGATAATATGCTGAGATTCCAGATTGTAATATCTGAGGGTTAAGTGATGGAAGAGAAAGCCATCAGTACAGAACAAACAGAAGAAGCGATCAGAGAGGAAACCAGGGGAGAATGGGGTCACAGAAGCAAGAGAAGAGTGAATTCCAAGAAAAGAGTGGTAAATATATTGCCAAGAAGTCAAGAAGGGTGAAGACTGAATTCGTGCTCTGAATTTTAAGCAACAAAGAGGACATTAATGTTTTGGGAAGAGGACATTTTAGATATATAATGTTGGGTGGAAACCAGGTTTTAGTGGGTTAAAGAGTATACAGGATTTTTGATTTCAAGATGGCAAGGAAAAACCTTTCAATTTCTGACTCTTCTTACAAAGTCACTCCAAAACTACAAGGAGAGCAAGAAACTGAAACATGAAGTCAGTCTTTGATGAAACTGAGAGAATTTATAATCTTGAACCAAATATATGAAAATGAAAGCAGTGGAGATAGGTAAGTGACTTAGCTAAGAAGAGGAATGTTTACAGAGAATCTAACCATTGCCCCCTTTCCAGCACCCCAGACATAGTCAGGACTAGGAATCACCAGGTTTTGTTGCAGGCGGAAATGAGGTGAGGACTGCAGTTAGGAATTGTTTAAAAGTTTCCATAGGAGTATTTTGACCGGACACCTTCGTTACTCAGTCAGACACCTTTGTCTTCATTGCCACAGGGGACAAAAAGTTTAATTTCTGAAGAACTTGAATCAGAGAGACTATAGACTTAGGAACAGCAGGCATTGAGGAAGGCAGAAGTGAGGTATGGGATTGGTAAATCTGATAAGTCTTCTACATCTGTATACCCCCACCCTACTCCCATACCCCTGGTTCCAGAATGACAGCATCCAGGTTTATGCTTCCTTGGCAAGGGACTGACCCTTCTCTGAAGAAACCGAACCACCTCGAGGAAGATATAGATATTAATGGGCATACTATAAAAAAGCCAGTTGCCACATAATTACCTGGTAGTGAATCTTACTAGTTGGCAAAGTTGACAAACATCATTCACTCATGCTTTGGTAAAGACCACCAGTTGGACAAGCCTAAATCATATTTCTAGTTAACTTTTTAGTATCTCAATCCTGAATGTGAATGGATGGCTAACCATCACTAGTTATTGAAGAAAGCCTCTAACATAAAGAGGAGAACAAAAAACCCAGACTAACAAAGAGAAAAAGAAGTAGTGATAAAATATGGAGATGAAGGAAATTCTTACTGCCTCAAAAGGGTAAGAGAAGATACTGCATCTGTTAAAATGGAAATTTCAAAAAAAAAAAATTAAAAACAAAACAAAACAAAACTTGACCCTTAGGTAAATATAAAATGAGCATGTGTTAAAGATTTTATTCAACTCATTAATTAATGGGAGACCCTGTTAGATAATAAGATCAATTTAAAGGAGAAACTGAAGGATATATATATTTGGCTAAGAATGCAGAAATGAGTTTGCTAATAGATATAAAACAGTTAATATCCTATAGGGGAATAATATGCAACATTGAGGTTGTCAGTTTTGCTGGGTAGAAATTAAATCAGTTGGGTCACTGGGCAGAGTTCATTTGCATTGCTATGGACAAGAATCATTTGCTTTATTGCAAGTTAACTTTACCCTTACAGTGTTGTAAAGTAGCCTAATCGTATGGTCCTCAAGGTATGTTTCCTAGTCCAGCAGAATCAGAATTGCCTGGGAACCTATGCTTTGTTCTGATCTACTGAATCAGAAATCCTGGGCGTGGAGTCCAGCAGTCTGTGTTTTAGCAAGCCCTCTAGGTGATATTGATTAATATATATGATAAAGCGGGATGACCGCTGACTTAGTAGAAAGTCGAAGGTGCTCATCCTGTAGAATTAGATAACCACTAGAGAGTTTACTAGACAGTGCTCAACACTGGATTGAAAGAATACCTAATAGTCTCTTTTGCCCATTTCCAAGTCTTGGGCAGTTTTTCATGACACATAGGTGAAGCAAAAATAATATGGAATTTAAAAACAATTAGGAACAAAGAATAAAAAAGAACTCTTGGAAATTAAAAATGATAGCAACCTTCTCCCTCACCCCAAAGTTTACGGTTGAGAAAATTTTTCAGAAAGTAGAAAAAGAGAGAAAATTGGAGAGAAAAGATAAGAACATTATAGAATAGATCCAGAAGATTACATATCTGAAAAAAAGGAAGAGAGAAGAGACAAATGGTGAGGAAGAAATTATCAAAGAAATTAAGCCACAACAAACGTTCTCAGAACTTAAGGATGTGAGTCTTTAGATGAAAAAGGCCTAATGAGTGCCTAACACAATGACTGAAAAAAGACCTATCCCAAGGCACATTATTATATAATTACAGACCACTAGGGATAATAAGATGATCCTGGAAGCTGAGATGGGGAGAGAGGGAAGGAGGGGGAGAGAGAGAGAGAGAGGGAGAGAGAGATAGAGAGGGAGAGAGAGAGAGAGACAGAGAGAGAGAGGGAGAAGAAAGGAAGGTGCAGTGAAGGAAGGAGGAAGGGAAGAGGACAATAAAGATAAAGAATGACTTAAAATGGGTGTTTTTATTTTATGTAAACAATCATTCAGTAGAGTTGATTTAGACAAAGATGCAAATGAGAAAAAAGTCATTAAACTCTTAAGAACAATACTAGAAGCCTTAAAAAAAAAATGGAGCATTGCCTTTGAAGTTCTGAGGGAAAATGATTTCTAACCCTGGATGTAATAGCCAAGCTGTCAGTAAAGTGTGAGGACAAGCACATTTTCATATTTGCAGGGATTCACAAAATTTATGTTACGTGAACTCTTAAACGATATAATAAAACAATAAAAGAGAAAGACATGGGATCCAAGAAACTGTAGTTCTAACACAGGAAAGAGGTGAAGAGAATCTGTAGGATGATGACAAAGGATGGCCCCAACATCATGTGCAGCAGACCTAGGGAGCAGCCAGCTGAGATGGGAGCAGGAAGGTGGAGGGCTCCAGAAGAGATTGCTCCAAGAATAAAAATGGAACAAATTTGACCAAGTGGAAAATTCGCATTGAGTTTCACCACGCTCTTGGTAGGTGTCAGAAAATAAAATAAAGAAAATAGAAAGAAATGAGGCAATTATTAGCTCTCTAAGAAAAACAAAAGTTTGAATAAACGAAAATTAATTATGCTACTTGATTAAGCAGTGAATCATATTAACATGGAATTAATCATAAAATCACTGAGTATGGGTTAAAGCAAAAATTACGCGAGAAAGGCATAATCTTTGTCTACCATAACAGGAACTCAATCGATAGTATCTAAAATTAATGGGTCTAGAGATACCGCTATGTGCAGAGTATATAGAACTATAAAGATCAATGCTATAAGAACCAATGAGTTGAAAGTGGTTGCATCTGGGAAGAGGGGGAGGAGAGACCGCTATTTCTGTGTATAATCTGTTTATTGATTAGGGTGCAAAGAGAAATGAAATTTATTCTTATTCTCCAATCTCCTTTTAACTCACTTTCTCCTCCTAAGGAAAAACTCAGGACAGGTTCAACAACTTTTCTGGTCACTCTTAGATAGTGGAAAGTCCTTGGGTCACTTTCAAGCATTAAAGATTTTAGCCCAGTCTAAAGATAACATAACTCCAGTCTGGTCTTGTGTATTATCAAAGCTCTATATTCAAAGTTAATATTTCCTTTCTTCCCTCAGCTTGAGTCAGTTTCAGGCTGAAGTGCCAAAGGATGTGATTGGCTTCTTCTCTTTCTCTTTCTCATTTTCTCCTTCACCCTCAGTTGGTGCTTCTAATTGCTCTGTAATTGTCCCAAGGAGAAGAGGGGATTAAGGGACAAGGGCTTGGCTTTCCACAGCCCAGACAGTTGTCACGGAGCATGGTGCCCTCTGCATGTGTTGCAGTTTCTTTCATGTGGAGAAATTATTTCTTTTGCTTGTGTATTTCTGCCTTGCCCTTGAACTTCTGATGTTTCACTCCCTCTATTTTGGTCCCTTCTTCCATCCACAGGGTCCCTTTGAAAAAGAAGTCTAAGTTAGCTTTCTCTCTCTTGGGGCTCCCTCTCTCAGGTCCCCAAAAAAGCATATGCCTTTGCCTTCCAGGGAGGGGCATCTCAATTCTGGTCAGCCCTTTTACTCCAGCCATAGTCTTCACCTTTAGACTCTCTTAGTGAGAGTTATATTCTAGTCATACGTTCCCTAACCTCAGGGGAGACATGTTTCGTCCTTCAAGAGGTCTCCTGAAGCCCTCTTTCTTGGTTTAAGGTACAGGGTAAGCACCCCAAACCCTCTTTTAGGAGGAAATGCTCAAGGCATCAGTAGCTTTCTCCAAAGCAATCTTTTTCTTGGTTTCTGGCTTCATCTACCTCTCTTAGAGTGGGCAATGGTCTCTTGTTGCTCTAGTTGGTGTTATGGTCATTTAACATGGCTTTCATGGATGCTCTAGCACAGTTCCTCTTGCACATTTATGGGGAAGATTAAGATCTACACCTGCTTCTTTATTGCATGACTGGTCTTCAGCTGACGTCAGGGTGTCTCACTACATGAGTTCAACAAGCACCTGAAATGGTCTGTTTAACAAGACAAGTCAACTCACTGATTGTATTTTCAGGCTAATGTCAAATTATTCTAAAAGTTTCTAAGTACACTCAATTTTTGTATTTACCTTGTAGCAAATTAATAAAAACAGTTCTCAGACTGGTACCAGCCCATGGGTATATTTTGAATTGTACTGTTCTAGCACTTTCCTCCAGGATAGGAGGATAGTGGCATTTATTGTATTGTTCATGGCCTTTGGGGCATCAGCTAAAATAGACCAAAAAATGTTCTACTTTAATATCCTATTATAATTATAATAGCTCTTCATTAACTCACATATATTTATTACATGTCTGCTCTGTCACACAGATCCTGTAAAAATAGAGCTCTCATTCAAAAAAAGGGAGAGATAATAAACAAATAATGTATGTTATGTTTGGAAATGATAAGTAATGTGAAGAAAAAGGCTTGAGGTAGGGGAGAAGGGAAAGTTGGAAGTGGGATGGTAGTCAGTAGTTTTATATTGCATGGTTGGGAACATTCTTTGATAAAGTGACACTGGATCAGAGCCCTGTATCAGTGACAGAACCATGTATTTGGGTGAGAGCCTTTTAGGCCAATAGCTTTTTAGCATTATTTGCTTCTTAACTTTATGGGCATGTCTTACTTTAATAAAAAAAAAAAAAAAGTCAATTTAAAAATGAATGTGAAAGGAGGACATGGAGAGAACATTTGTAGATTACTCTTTGAAGAAGTTTGCCTAAGAAGGGCATGAGAAATTTAGACAGTAAGCTAGGGAGGATGTAGTATTCAGAAAGGTCTTTCTTAAGATAGGAGACATTTGAGATGTTTTGGTGAGAAGAAAGAGGGCTCCTTCTCTGGGCCTGGGCTGAATGAAGGTGAAAGTAAGAGGAGAAACAGATACATTTTGGGATCGATAGAAGTTAAATAGAAGCAGCGCTGAGCACCCAGTTGATGTTAGCTACTTTTACATTTGTTGAAGGATCAAATTGTGTGGCTGAAGAATGTTTTTGAAGCAGGTTTCAGCAACTTAGGATCAGGAGTTAAGGTGAACGTTTTGGCTGATCCAAGATGCAGAGTGGAATTGATAGATCTAGAGAAGATGGCCTGGATATTGATGTCAAGAGAATTTTTGAAACGTTGCATCATGGAACTGGATGAGGAAGAACAGGAAATCAGAGGGCAGTTCTGGCTTCAGTCAGGAACAAAGAAGATTGGAGGGCTGATTAGCTTGAAAAAGAGTGAGAGAATTGGAGAGCCAGAAATTTAAAGTCATATTCTTGGGTTAGCATTAAGAGGTCTCAGAGTTGGTGTTCAGTTCCAGGTGATGTCATCATCCTAAGAGGAGCCCTGGGGCCGAAGAGGAGAGAAGGTGAAGATTATTTGAGTTCAGGGGGTTAGGAACCTTTCTGGCTGAAGTGTTAGATGCCTCATCCAACTTATGTGAAAGTCTTCCCAGCTGATGATGACACGTGAGGTGGAGAAAAAGCAGTGAGTCAAATGCCAAAGTCCTCGGTGAATGAAAGAGAATGGCCAGAGGTCACACAGTTCGCAAAGAGGAAAGGAGTAGTGTTGGCTGATGACTCTGGACTTCAGAGAGGGCCAGGCTTTTGATGGGATACATGGGAGAACAAGCAGCTTCTGCTTGAGGAATGCAGGAGTGCAGAGAATAAGCACTTAATAAACGATTAAGGTAAGACAAACAGTGAAGATGACATTTTGTACAGCTTGTTGACAGCGAAATGAAGGTTCTGAAGGACACCAAGGAGAAGTTGGCTAGGAGGGCGGTGGTGGAGGAGGTGCTGATAGCAGGAGAGTGACGGTCTTTGAGAGGAGAGCTATGGGGCTTGAATTTGGGGCAGTAGCCGAATCTGGGAGGGATGAGCCATGTGGTGGGTGAATTCACCTGCACCAAGATCCCAGCAGTTCTAGGCATGAACCTCAGGGGAGCCAGAGGCAGTCCTCTGCCATCTATACCGATAGTCTGTAGCCTTTGATTCTGGCCAGGTTGTAT